>NC_070588.1:32654322-32954322 GCF_027409825.1 Scomber japonicus
ACTTATTTCACAGGATAATTTTTTATTTGACAAACTCTTCACACAGGCCATTTTTGCATGCATGCATGCATGCTTGCTTGCACGCATTCATGCATTCGTTATGTACGTACACAGACTTCAAACATACATCTTACACAGCTTGTAAGACCTCCAAAAAGCCTCCAATTTTTTTTCCAGTCCTTTACACAATACGGAAATTAATGTAAAATTAAAAAATAAAGTGCTAATAGAAAGCTAACTACTTAGCTCTGTGTCCTGTGTAGGTGAAAGTGATATGCAATAGCCATTTATTTTGTGTCAACAAATTATTGTCAACATGAGTTCATTCACATTATCAAAGGCTTGGAAGACATGCAAAGCAATAAAACACTGGTTTATTATTAGGCTATTTAAAGTTTAAATACAGATGGTAATATTTCAAACACAGATAACCTACAGTTTATATCCCCAGAATGCTGAAACTACTATATCATTATTATTATTATTATTATTATTACTATTATTTTGTTAGCCCACACAGTAGTAGCAAAGTCACAATAAACTTTATATCTAAACCTCGGACCTGTACTTCAGACCTGTAGTGAGGGAAATATGATCCGCCGTAAGCACGGTGCATTTTATTTTGAAAATTAACCTGGTGTTTTATTTTGTATTTTGTGCACGATTTCCTGTCCCGCACGATCTGCTCTGTGCTGAAGTGACGTCCAGCAAAAATAGAAGCTGACACATTGATTAAAATAGAGCGTTTTTCTGAAATATTACCCATATTTAAGCACGTTGAATAAGTGGACGGAGACTAGTTAGACCATAACTCACAGGTTCAAGTTCCTCCACTGTCACGTCTCCTCAGTTATCCATGGTGCATCTCTCTCTCTCTCTCTCTCTCTCTCTCTCTCTCTGGCGGCTCTGTGACCGAGCGGAGCCGCAACGGACAGAGAAGCAGCGGCTCAACACACACAACAACCCCGTATTACAAGAAAATGGGTACGGTAAAATACTGTGGAGATTTTGTACCGCCGTTTTTTTTTTTTTCATCCCTAACAGGAATTTATTAATGTTATTTAAAAAACAACAACACACACACAGAGGGCAGGGGCCCTACGTGTGCGCATGCCTGCCGTCCGGCATGCAGAGTAAAACAAACAAACTAGTGCGGACATTAAGAACCGAAAAAAAAGATCGAAATTCAAACAGCTTCTTAACGATTCTGGAACCGGACGTTAGGAACCGGTTCCTATTTAGAACCACTTTTCGGTGGCCAACCCTAATCGTCAGTGTATGAATGTATGTGACTGGGTGAATGTGACGTAGTGTAAAGTGGTCAGAAGACTATATAAATATATCAATTCAGCCCATTCACCATGTAACTGTCAATCATTTCCAAAACTAGTAAATGTGTAGAAGGTTAAAATAGCAATTAGCTTATCAATAAAAAAATGAATAAAGTCTTACATATATCGTACTTGTATACTCTAGTGTTCAAAGATTGTATTATCTATGGACACTGGATGGCAGTGTTGCTCGGTGGGCTAACTTCTGTTTTAAAGCATACAGTGCAACGCCATTAAAACAACAACAACAACAAAAGAAAAGGAAAATAAAACAGAAACAGATGCACAGACATCATAGTCTGTGTAGAGCAATAAGATTCAAGGGTCAAGGGCACACTGCAGATCTGTGCTTTCAAGAAAATGTAAGAAAGGCCCCAGATTTTATAGAATTCACAAAGTCTATGTTTAATACTATAAGTCAGCTTCTCTAAAGCCAGACATGATGATAATTCCTTCAGCCAATGATTAATAGGGGGGCATGATATATATTTCCAATACAAGGCAATGAGACGTTTTGAATGGACAAGACAGATATTAATCAATTTGATTTCATGCGATCTTAAGGAGAGATTTTCAGGATAAAGGCCTAAAAATACAAAATTTAGATGGGAATGGGTTTGGAAATTATTTGGGAAATTATATGTATTCCTTCCCAAATTTTTGCATCTTCTCACATTCCCAGATGCAATGGAAGAGGGTGCCTTTATGAGTTTGACATTTTACACGTGTCTGGAATATCTGGATTAAATTTATTCAGCTTTACTGTGGTAAGGTAGGTTCTCATTATCCAATTATATTGTATTAATATAAATTAATTAGTTAATGGGTAGGCTCTGGGCCTTTGAGCATATTTGACTCCATTCACTGTCCAGGATACATTCCTGTAAGTCCTCACTCCATAACCTCCTCTTTGAGTCAGATGACTCTTTAGAATGAGTTGAGAGTATATTATAAAGTGTAGAGATCTGGCCTTTACTTTGCTGACGCTGGGTTGTAAACCGTTCTAATACTGTTAAAGGGGGACAGATGAGTGATTTAACTTAGAGTGAATAAAGCTTTGCAGCTGTAGGTATTTAAAAAAGTGTGATTGTGGAATGTTGAATCTATCCTTGATTTTGTTAAAGGACATCAGTGTATCACCAATATAGAGGTCTAGGATCTTTCAAATCTCTTTGTGTGACCATTGTTTGAATCCTAAGTCTTTTGCGCCAGGTTTGAACTCTGTGTTTCTCCAGATGGATGCAAAGCAGGACAAAGGTGGGTTATCATCTATAGCATTACGAGCCTCATGCCATACCATCAAGGTGTTTCTAACAAATGGATTTAGTGTATTTTTCTTCAAGTTCTTAAGAGACTCAGACTACAAATATGAATCTAATGCTAGCCCTCTTGTGGACAATGCTTCCATTTTTACCCAAGGTAAGTCTGGATATGAGAACCATAAGCGGGCAGCTCTAAGCTGGCCTGCTCAGTAGTACCATAATAGGTTTGGTACCTTTAGACCTCCTCTGTCAAATGGGAGGTACAGTAGTGTAAATCGGAGTCTCAGGCGCCTATTCTTCCAAATGAGATTGTAAGAGTTTTTTTCATATCTTGGAAGAAAGAAGGAGGAGGCTGGAGTGGGAGTGATTGAAAAGATATTAAGCATTTCTAAATTTGTTTTGTTGGTCATTGAACTAGTGTAACTTATTATTTGACCGCCCTCCCATCTTATAGAGGCCGAAGTTTCATCCTTATTAATGTCAAAAAAAATAGTCTATTTGTGTTTCCACAAATTTCAAAAAGCTGGGATCATTTAGCCATTTATGGTGGAGTCGCCATCTCCGTGTACCCCGCACAAGTTTTTGCTCATTATATATAAGAGATGCTGGGCCATGATCTGAGATTACAATGGAGTCATAAACACAATCTGTTATTCTAGGAAAAAGATCATTGGACACCAAAAAGTAGTCAATCCGTGAATGGCCTTTGGCTATATTTGCGCAGCGAGAGTACTCTCTATTATTAGGAAACAGTCTCCTCCAGGGGTCACATAAATTCAGCTCTTTTATGAAATATCGCAGCGTTTTTCTACTCTGTGTATGAGCAGTATCAATGCCAGAAGAGCAGTCAAGGTGAGGAGTGATTGTGCAGTTAAAATCTCCACCAATTAGTAATTTCCCTGGTAGTGAGGCTAATAATAGAAATAGATTTTCAAAACATTTGGGGCAGTCATCATTGGGTCCATGTAAATTCACCATTGTAATATTTTCATTAAAGAGTGAACCTTGCACAATCACATTATCTTCCAGTGGGGTCTGGTAGTGTTTTTATAACCTGAAAAGGGAGAGACTTGTGGGGATTAATGTAATAACTCCCCTTGCATTAGTAGAGAACAAAGCAGAGCCTCTTTACTTTTAACAAGTCACTGACATTAAATGAGATTCTTGTAAAAATATAACTGTTGATTTAAGATGTTTAAGCCTCGTCATAACCTGCTTTAATTTAGACAGTTTCCCTACTACATTCCAAGTAGTTATCTTTATACTTGAGTCACCATCCATCATTTAACATCAGACATATAGTGAGTACCGCGCTGACTGTCGTCTAAACACAAACAGTTAACAGGCATGTGAAATGTTTGAAGTGAGGACAATAAAAGACCTGATAGCTCTATGACATTAAATTGAAACCCAATGATGGATGAGAAGATCCCTCCCCTGCTGTCATCTAGAACTTGACAGCATTCCCCGAAAAACCAACAACTGAAAACACAACATAACGATAGTCTGATCCTACAGAGAGGAGCAGAGTAACGATACTCAAACACATGTCCATATTCAGCCGCTAAACGGCATAAAGAAAAAAGTAGTTTCAAAAACACGCTTCCTCTAGCTGTCTTGTTATTTCTATACAGGCTTAAAAGTCTGATAAAAAAAGAAAAAAGAGATTCAAATGCTCCGTTCATTGTGCTCACCTTCACTCAGGATCTATACCGGTGACGATGTCACGTCGTGGCGGCCGCCGGAGAGACTTCGGACGAACGTCGTAGCTTCCTCCGAGGTGTCAAAAATCTGGGATGCTTGTGTCACTCGGAGCCGGGCTGGATGTAGGATTCTGTACTGGACGTTCAGGGCTTTAAACTGCTGCTTCACTTCATCAAAACGCTTCCTTTTCATGTGTGTCTCTCTGGCAACATCCTGGAAGAACATCACCTTCCCTTTGGCCCTGGCTGCCCGGATCACTCTCTCTTTATCTTTATAGTTGAGGAAGTGCATGATTAGCACTCTGGGGATGTTGCGATCTTGGTGACCCTGCAGGTGATGGGCTCATTCGATGAAAACCGGAGAAGGGAAGGAGTCAGCCCCAAGTGCCTCGGGAAGCCACCTCTCTAGAAAAGCTGTGGCGTCTCTCCCCTCTGCGCCCTCTGGCAAGTTGTATGGCTGTTAGGACCCCTGTAAAGTTTGCTGAGAATTCATCTCTCATGTCAGATATAGCTTTCATGATCACGTTTTCCTCATCAGTTACCATGTTGCTAGCCGCACTACTCGGTGTTAGCATATCTGCAGAGGCAGAGGCAAGAGGGTCTGCTTCAGTGGAATTAGCAGGCTAGGTTTGTCTCCTTTTTCTGCTTTCTGTTTCCCATTACAAGCACAGAGGTTGTAGCGAGTCAAACACAATATTTTCTTTAGACTATTTGTGAGCATTCAGGATATTGACTGTAGGATTAGCCGTTAGCTTAGAGGGAGCAACCGTAGGCGCGCGTGCTCAGCTCGCCGCCATGTTGGGAAGTCTTACATTTCAATTCTAGTAATTCAGTCATTTTGTATCCTACAAACGAACTGTGAGATTGTATCATTAATTGTCTTACAAATAAGACTTGGCTAGAGGAGGGAAAATAATTCATCATCATGTGTCTGTGATTTATGGCATGGCCTGGTAGTATCTTATCATAGATTACAACAGGGTCGATGGGAAAACTAAGAGGGTTGTGTGTTTGTGTGAGCGAGGAAGAGGATGGAGACTGCTATTGTTTTATTCCATTTTATTCCTCATATTATGTATTCAGTCTTAAACTCAACTCTCTCTGTTCAGGGAGAGTTAATCCTACGTTAATCCTTAGTGTGGGCGTTTGTGTGTGTGGCAATGTTTCATGAAGCCAGTGTCAGATTGAGGGGTGAAAAGGATCCGAAAGGGAGTTTAAGCAGACAAAGGCTGGATAGGTACCTCCAGGGGCCAATGCTGATTCCATTAGTTTATATTTTCTCCCACACACTCATCGATACACACTAACTACAGCACATTGTGGTCTGCTAACCAATCATCACTCGCCCAGATATCAAACTGGCAAATAAAACAATCCATTATGAGACTTATTTTCTGTGGAAACTTTGAAACTACATATTTTGTGTTATAATTGCTACCAAGCCTTGTGTCATATTTCTATGCAGCCTGACAATAAAACAGTGCATTTTGTTTCTCCCATCATGGAGAGCCCCTCTATGCTCAAGGGCCCCTGGGATGATTGTATAGTAGATCCGGCCATGGTCCACACAGTCCTTGGGCGTATGGATTGTCATGTAATTGCATTTAATTGTAATTTAAAACAAATTTCCAGATTTCCAAACACAAAATCTCAATCAGTTTGAAAATAATGTATTGTTTTGCAATGGATATCAAAGTAAACTCCATAGCAACAGTGGCTGTGGATCATAGGTTGGCAAAACTGAAGAAAAAAATACTTAAAATGAAGAAATCATTCAATCTGACGGCCATAACATTAACCTATCATATTGTTGCATTATCAGGGACACTTATGTGTTTTAGTGTTGAAAAAGATAATACTAGAAGAAAACATTAAATGGGAAGTGACAGTGAGGAAAATGTTTCCAGGCAGCATGCCCTCTGGTCTGCTCACCACACTGAGTCACACTGTGGTCCAGTTAATACTGGACTGAATAGACAGTGGGAGCAGTTGCTCTGGCCGTCTAACATGGATGGCTTTACATTAGAGTTAGCTAAATGCCTGGTGTGTCTCATGCTAAAAGGTATGAGAAGCTGAGGAGCATAACAAAGCTTTAGTATTTGAAGACCTGGGAATGAGAACAGGTTGGACTGAGCCAACTCAAAGGGTGGAGCAAAAAATGTGTGATTTTTCTATTACTTGTTTTTGTCGGTGGCTGAAAATGATAAAATGATCATTGATATAGGCTGCTTAAATATAATTACCTGATTGTGGGGACTGTATGATAATAAGTTTATTTTTAAAAACACAAAAAGTGGGGTAGAAAAACCCTGACTTCACTTCCCCTAATTGAATAATGAGGATGCCTCTGTGCAGGGACGTGCACATGATTGTAGAGGGGCAGGGGCTCAAACTCAGAAAAGGGCAGCATGTGCCCGGTTTTTCCAGTCCTTTACACAATATGGAAATTAATGTAAAATTAAAAAATAAAGTGCTAATAGAAAGCTAACTACTTAGCTCTGTGTCCTGTGTAGGTGAAAGTGAGATGCAATTGCCATTTCTTTTGTGTCAACAAATGATTGTCAACATGAGTTCATTCACATTATCAAAGTCACAATAAACTTTATATCTAAACCTCGGACCTGTACTTCAGACCTGTAGTGAGGGAAGATGAGAATGAGAATATGATCCGCCGTAAACACGGTGCATTTTATTTTGAAAATTAACCCGGTGTTTTATTTTGTATTTTGTACACAATTTCCTGTCCCGCACGATCTGCTCTGTGCTGAAGTGACGTCCGGCAAAAATAGAAGCTGACACATTGATTAAAATAGAGCGTTTTTCTGAAATATTACCCATATTTAAGCACGTTGAATAAGTGGACGGAGACTAGTTAGACCATAACTCACAGGTTCACGTTGCTCCACTGTCACGTCTCCTCAGTTATCCATGAGGCAGCTGCTGTTGTTTGGTTACCTACCTGCTAGCACAGAACATCAGAATCTGTTTCTCTCAAATCATTTCTGCAACAAAACTGAAATTTACAATCATCTTACCATCACCAGTGTAGATGACAAAACACGTCTTTGACTGTAGCAACTTCAGAAAAAGACATCCTCATCCACCACTACACCCTCTTCATCTGTGACTCTCAGGACTGCATTTTCCGGTATGAGAAACTTCTGTTGAACTGAAGCACAACAAGCAGTGCTTTACTAACAAAACTAATTCTATGTACCATTTAATAGAACAGGATTTACCAATAACTTCCCTTCACTGATGAATACTGAGAAGTTAAGTTAGTCCAGTTTCACGTATTTCTTTATTTTTCCATGTCTGACTTTGAATAACATATTGCACCTATCAGAATCAGAATAGCTTTATTTGTCACTATAACAAGTACAAGTACAAGTACAAGTACAGCGAAATTACAGCAATCACCCGTCCGTACATATACAACATACAATACATAACAAGACAGAACTGGATGACTGAGCAAGGACGGAGGGGAAAAGAGGGGAAAGAAAAACGAGGAGAGAGGGGGATAAAAAAGCAGCACCCAGACTGTGCTCTCTTGAGTACAGTGTGGGAACGGGAAAAAAAACCCCCAGCAACATGAGCACATATAAGCACATTTTACAACATTAAAAACACCAAGAAAACAACTTTTGCACCGGGGTAGGGGAAAGGGAGAGGGAGATGTTCCAGTTCAGACAGGCAGCCAGCCGCGGCCGCAGCCATCTTCGGCGCCGCCATCGGACCCCGCCTGTCGGACCGGGGGGTAAAAGCGGCGAAGGCGTGGGATGGGGGTTGGGGAAGTGTAGTATATGTTCATGTGTGTAAGTGTCCATGGATGCGTGTGTGTACATAAGCCTGGAGAGTTTCTTCGTCCCGCTTCACAATCAGTGCCTCAGTTCGTAGGGTGTCATCGCGATAACACAGCAAGTTGCCATGGAGACGTCCCTGATCGTGTCCCAGGCCGAGTCAACAATCAACAGGTGTCCATGAAGAAGGGAGGAAGGGAAAACAATACAGGGCTTCTCACTGCAGTGATCTCATGGGGGAGTTGTTTTCAGCAGCGGCCTTGGCCAAGGCCGGTGCTGCGGAAGGCCGGAATGCAGATTAGATTATGATTGTTTGGGTTAAGGCGAGTAGTCGCATTTCAATAGACACGACTTACTCTCTTGTCCATTTCTGGTCTTCAGATCGATCCCTTTGCCCTCCAAAAGCCGAAAGCTTCTCCAAGATGATTCCCATGTTGCGATCTATGACCACATTCTGAGCACTAATAGCTCTGTCCATGTTTTCCATGTTGCGGTTCATAATTGCAGTCTGAGTGCTAACAGCTCTGCCCACTCCCTCAATCATGTCGGGCAGCCTCGTGGAGATTTGCACTGCTGACACCGACCCCCGAAATTTCCGATACACCAGGGCAATGCCTAATCCAATCAGCAGATAGCCTGTTATCATGGCTCCGAATATGTAGACATCCTCGATGTCCTCAACGGAAAGAATCGCCAGGCACACGACCCTCCACTTCTCCCAGGAGTCCATCACGTAACCAGCAGCAAACGTTCCGTCAGGGCAGACAGGTTCCCCCGAACCCAAGCTTCTCGTCGAGAAAATTCTGTCAATTGCGTTGAGAGACCAGTTGACCAATTCCATGATTTCAGATTTAGAGAGCAGTGCAGAGAGGCTCCAAGTTAAGACAAGACAGGACGAGACGTGAGAAGCAAAGCAGGGAAGATAAGGGAGAAGGAGAGAGGGAGAAATGCGACCGCCTTCGTTGAGAGCCGGAAGAAGTACCTAAGAGGGAAAAAACAATAATAACAACATGTGGACTGTCTGTAACAAAAGTATTTGAGGTAAAGTTAACTGTCACTGCATGTAACACCCATAAACATCTTCAAGTACTGTGTTAGCCAGCCTGGTTGCTTGTTAGCTAGGATAATTATGCTATTGAAACTGTGGCGACCTTAACTTAAAAAATCATTTCTTTGGTACTGGAAACTGAGAAACTGCTGGCAAAGCTAAAAAAAGTTTAAAACTGTTGCCATGTCAGCACCTCTTACTAAAGGGCGCGTGTCTCCACTGTTCTCCTGCACACTGCTAACGTTAACATTAAGTTAAAAAGACAAGGGCATGTTCATTGTATGTCACAGTGACGTGCGGTCAGGGGAGGCAGGTGAGGCCGTGCCTCACCTGTTATCATGGAAAAAGACTTAAAAATGAAACAAATAATAAATGGTTATATTTGTCCAGTGATTTGCACTATAACGTTATTTTCTATCTAACTTTACCAGTTTCGGATTATTTTTAATTCAAAATCGCTGAATTTTCACATGTACTGATCAAACACTGAAAAGAGACGCGCAGTGAGGCAGCAGCGAGGCGAGCCTCACCATGGATTGCGCAATGACTCGGTTTACTGCGCTGGCATGCTATGCAGTGAGACAGTACAGCTGTACAGCTGTCTCTCTGTATGTCGCTATTAACATGTTCAAACACTTTTACTATATGAACTAAATTTCCATAGTTTAGATGATGATATAATGTACAGTGTTTGTAGCGTGTTTCGTGTGCTGCGCAGCATAAAACGGCTGCAAAAAGTCACTAAGTGAGGCACGCAGTTCTCCGGCCTCATGGCAGGGGGCGCTCCTGATCCCAGTGATTCTTATTACGACTCATTAGCTGCAGAATAAGTGACAGTAAACTACAACTCATACAGTCTATGCTACAACTACAGTGAGCTAGTCGGCAAGTAAAGTAAGTAAGATAAGTAAGTAAAGGTAAGACCATAATAACGTTTTTTAAATTAAATGTGTTTTTTTGTGTGCTACAGTTTGTATGTGTAAAGAAAGCTGATATGAGATTTTAAACATAACCTGTTAACTGCTGCCAATCAAATGGTGAATAAGCTACTCTGTAGGGTTCATATGTTTGTAAATCTGATTGTGATGAAGTCAGTGCCTCACCAGACATGAACCTCACCGCACGTCACTGGTATGTCAATATAACTAACTCATACACAGTAAGCTAACGTTAACTTGCAATATACACAATAACAGAAGTAATGGAGAGGAATAGTAATTTTATATATTGAATCGAGGAGTAAAATACCACAAGCTAGCATTATAGGTTAGTTTGAGGCAAGCACAACACTTAACAGCAGCCAAGTTAAAGTTGAAGTATGTAACTCTGACACCAAGCGTTTAAAAATGGTACTGCGGCTCACGCTCAAAACACTGGAGAGAGCTGTTACTCCTCGCCCCCTCCCTGTCAGAGTTGACGTTCACGCGCGTTGCAAGTTGTTGGACGTGATCCTGCAAGGCATCTCCTATACATACCCTGGTTTTGTTTCTCAAATTGTCCTTCCTCCTTTCCTTCCTTCCTCCCTCCCTACTCGTTTCCTTCCTTCCTTCCTTCCTCCATCCCTCCTTTCCTTCCTTCCTCCCTCCCTTCTTTCATTCCTTCCTTCCTTCCTCCCTCCCTCCTTTCCTTCCTCCTCTCCTTCCTCCCTTGCATTTCTCCTAAATTCCTTCCTCTTTTCATCCTTACTCCTTTCCTTCCCCCCTTCCTTCTTTCCTAAATTCCTTCCTCTTTTCGTCCTTACTCCTTTCCTTCCCTTCCTTCCTTCCTCCCTCCCTACTCCTTTCCTTCTTTCCTTCCTTCCTTCCTTCCGACGTATTTGAGAGTCATAACAAGGCTGTTTTGGTTTTGTAACATCAGACGTTATCTGCAGTGTTCCTAGCTGCAGCTCAGTGGCAACTGGCAACCTGGATGCTGAAAGTTTAACGCTGCTGACTTGGTGATTGGTAGCTAGGTGGTGGGTGGAGCATCAGTACTGACTTGGTGATTGGTAACTAGGTGGTGGGTGGAGCATCAGTACTGACTTGGTGATTGGTAGCTAGGTGGTGGGTGGAGCATCAGTACTGACTTGGTGATTGGTAACTAGGTGGTGGGTGGAGCATCAGTACTGACTTGGTGATTGGTAGCTAGGTGGTGGGTGGAGCATCAGTACTGACTTGGTGATTGGTAACTAGGTGGTGGGTGGAGCATCAGTACTGACTTGGTGATTGGTAGCTAGGTGGTGGGTGGAGCATCAGGCCAAAACACAGAATGACAACATAAACATTATTTGTGGGCTGCAACTGAGCTTTTCAATTGTGAATATTCTAGCTTTTATGATTTTATGATTACTTGGAATATATTTGTTACATACAGCTACTTTAACTTGCAAATGTGTCTAAGCAAAAAATACAAATAAATTAATGATAGAAGTAGTATAACTTAGAACCCAGAATTAAAATCTTTCTCTTACCTGTTTCACGACTACCTCCAAGTGAAGAAAAATGGCGCTGGGCGGGTCACAGAGCCGTTGACGTTCAACACCGGAGCAGAGTTAAATGACAATACTCAACTACGAATAAATTAACACCCAAATATTACTCCGCCAAAGAGTAGTCCTGATCACCAGCTACCGTCTATGGCATGGAATAAACTCCCAAAATCTAACACTTTCACACTCTTTTGGCTAACTCTGGAATACACAACTCCAGCAATTTGCTATATATATTCCAGAGTGGCCAATCAGGCAGCAGATCTCCTGTCTGAGTCAGCAGAAGTAATGCCATAGAGTATATATATGAAATGGACGTAACATCCATGATGTCACCCATTGGTTTGTGGACTGCTGCTCGGAAGCAAATAGTATCGAATCTAGGCAGCGCCATCTTGAAAATTTCAGGTGCATGCCGGGAAAAAAAGAACACGGATTCTACTTATATGGGCATGAGGCGGAGTCATGGACGGAAGTATGGGCGGGACCAACGGCGGAGCGGGGAGGCTGCGATTGGTTGCGAGGGCTGGATCTCAAGGACATTGGTCAATCAACCTGTCAATCACAACGTAGCCACGTAGCCTGCTTTATCGTCAAATATAAAATCAGGGAGGCCAAAATGTCCCAAATGAACATCATACTGCATTGAAGAAGGCTTTAAACTAGCGATTGAGACCATAAACACATTTTGAAAACGTTTACTGAGGTTAGAAATCATGTGAGAAATTGGTGAATTCTCCATTGACTTGTATAGAGCCGGAAGTCTTTTTGAACACAAAACGGTTGCACCCTGGTGGCCTTTTGATAGAATGCAGCTCCAAGTTACTTCTGCATTGGCTTCTTTTCAAAGAACTTGAACTCCCTGCCGGAGTAATGCATTGCTAGATGTGCTTTTCCATAAGGGCTCAGATGCTCTGTCTCCAGACTGAGACGGCTGGAGTTATATGTGTCCTCTCCACTGCTCCCAGGATATCTTGACCTCCACTGCTTCAATTTTGACAGTGCTATTACTTAATGGGAGATGAATATTACAAACTGAGTACCACTTTAAACTTTCTCTGGATATGTTCAATGAGCAAAGTGTTATGTTAGTCTAAATGCTCCAACCTAAATAAAAGAGGAGAAAATGGGGTTATAATATATGTATTACAATAACCATGTCACAGCTGTAACTGCTGTCTGATTTCCTGTCTTAGCATGGTAAATGCAATTAGTGTTGGGAAGCCAGTTACAGGTATGTCTAGCAATCAAACTTTATTTATATAGCACCTTTCATACAGGCTAGTGTAGTTCAAAGCACTAAGACAGAACAAGTGACAACATAGAAAAGGAATATTAAAAAAAAAAAACAGCTAAAACTAAAAACCACTTAAATGAGAAAAATTGAGGCAAATGCACACAAGACGAAATAAGAATGATAAAAATGTTAAGATTTCAATAAAATGATTATATGAATAAATGGAAGAAGAGAGACAGGGTTTATTAAAACTAGGTTAAAATTAAATTAAAAAGACCAAAGAAAAGTAAAATAAAATATTAAGCTTAATAAAAGCTGGATTAAAAAGATGAAAGTAAAAGTAAAAAAGAGATGAAGTTTAATAAGAACTAATAAAATACTGCATCAAAACACAACAAGCTCTGTATGTATGAAACAAAATGTATAAAACACAAATTTCGCTGCACAATAACTTGCATTATTGTTGTGAGATGAAATTCAAATGTGAGTAAACAGCGTTAGACTAGTTTTGGTATAGTGTGGTGAAATATAGACAGAGTGTGTGGTCTAAGGTTAGTATTAGGTCATTACAGTCACGTCACTCTAAATCTGTCAAACAGAAGACTCACAACGTTTCACTCATCCCAGGTTTTGAAACTGGGTGAAAAAAGTTTTTAGGATGGTCCTTCGTATTGGCGCGGTGACATGCAGTTCACTATGAAGGAGAATGGGGGAGAGGGGGGAGGGGGGGGGGATCATGGTGTGTCCTTGACAAAATGTAAGGTGTGTAGTTTGTTAATGGCCGTTCTCTCCGTCGTTCAACAAGCTACTGTGGTGCTTTTGGAAATCCCCAGACTTTGGCGGGCAGAGATCTGAAAGTCAGAGGGTTACATCACATCAACCCTGGTGGGTAAGTGTTTGTTTATTCTGTGTGGAATAAAAATAGTGACAGGGTAGGCTGTCCAAATTAGGATTGGGAACATGAACATGAATTAATAATCATTTATTTAAAAAAATATATAAACTGTGTAAAGACACAGTGCACAAGAAAAACAGGAACTGTTGCTAAGCAAGTGCAGATATGGTACTGATACTCATATTGGAGAAAATGGACATGTAATTGTTTACAGAAAGTGTAAACATTCCCACTGCTAGTCCAAATCCACCAACATGCAAATGCCTAATAAATGAATAATAGCTTAGCTACATTAAACTAATGGAAATGATTCAAATGTTGATAATATGTGTTTTGTTTTTTTGTCATTCTCATATAATAATGATCATTTTAGATTCACTTTAAAAGTATCTGGGACTCACCTGCCCAACTGTAACATTAGATCCAGGTTGGTCTCCATGTTCAGTAAAGGTTCACCTGGAACCTTCAAATACTTTTGCTTTGCAACGTATCCAGGCCTGGAGTGGGACAAAAATTCAGCCCTGGACTTTCTGGTCCAGACCGGCCCACTACAGTCCATGCTCAGATACTGCGCCAACTCACGTTGATGTACATTTAAACACACAAGCCCTTAATAACAGTAGTATACTGAACAATATCCCTTACATTCTGGAGACTTGAATAGGCTTGAATTAGTTTTAACTGTATAATGTGAACCTGTTGAACGAGCAATAAACCATAAACACTGACTGAAAAAAATATGTAAAGCATCATAGACTACATATATGTTATGGTGTTAGATCAATGTCCTTCATGAACATATTAGACTATAGGCACAAAGAAAGGTGCATGTTGACACTTACAACACTAACTCTGGTGACCTGATTTGAAGGAAGTCATTATAGGTAGAAATGATCAAAAATTGTGAAAGTAGCAGATCTACATGCTCAAACCACATAACATTGCAACATGTGAGTTGAGTGGTAAGCTTGCAGATTTGTAATTATGTGGCATCCTTTGATGAAAATAGTGGTTAAGTGGTTAATAAAAGCAACTAATCAATTCATCAGGATAGTATGTGAATATGATTGTTTTCCAGTACTTTAGATAACTAGATTTAGGCCTAGTTGTAACACATCACACTATGCAGAGTTTGCTATTTATTATGTTAAGTAAAGTTCATAGACAGTTAGTAACTGTTCTGAACATTTAATGAGTGTTTATCCACACCATGCTGGCAGGATCACATCTGCTTAAGACTGTATCACCACTTCCACATGGTGGAGAGTCTTCCTCAACCTGCTGCTGCACCATCATGGCAGCGAGAGCCTCACTCTGACGCACCTGCTGCTGAGAGGAACCACTGCTGCTAGCTCTAGCTACACTGCTGAGAGGAACCACTGCTGCTAGCTCTAGCTACGCTGCTGAGAGGAACCACTGCTGCTAGCTCTAGCTACACTGAGAGGAACCACTGCTGCTAGCTCTAGCTACGCTGAGAGGAACCACTGCTGCTAGCTCTAGCTACACTGAGAGGAACCACTGCTGCTAGCTCTAGCTACGCTGAGAGGAACCACTGCTGCTAGCTCTAGCTACACTGAGAGGAACCACTGCTGCTAGCTCTAGCTACGCTGAGAGGAACCACTGCTGCTAGCTCTAGCTACACTGCTGAGAGGAACCACTGCTGCTAGCTCTAGCTACACTGAGAGGAACCACTGCTGCTAGCTCTAGCTACACTGAGAGGAACCACTGCTGCTAGCTCTAGCTACACTGGCCCCCGCAGCTAACATTTCTGATGGTTTTTTGCTCCTAGCAGCGTTGGTCGCGAGAGCTTTTCTTTTCTCCGTTTTTCAGCTCTGCCTTTTTCATTTTGTAATTCTCGCTTTGTTTTTCGTGTGCTGGTGTGTTGTTGTTTCTCTCACTAACTCTCTCATCATGACTGCTTGTCGTTAAAGGTGATTGGACGGGGGGCAGGGTCTAGAACATGCGTGGGTGGGACTCCTGGGTCTCTGTAGCCTATCATAAGGCCATTGGGCCATTGGGCCAGGTATTCTTTAGACAGACAAGCCAATGGGCCTCTGCTGTGTCTGCAGGCTGCAGCGGAGCTCTGTGGGCCGGTGCATGTCTCTGCTCTGGGCAGGGAGAGTAACCATGGCAAGGCGCAGCAAAAACTAAATAAACAAATAGAAAATAAAAAACGGGCAGCCGTCAGCCCATTATTGATTGGCGCACCAGGAAAAATCGCGGTACTCCCAATGGCCAATCCACCCCTGAACGTATCTATATATGTTATGTTTTTTATTTCTTATACAAAAACATTGAATATAGTTTTTAATTGGTTGAGAGCAGAGGTTGAAGAGTGACATCCTCTCATCATAATCTAAACCATAACCATGATCTTTCTGTATCTCTGTCTCCAGGGTTTTGCACAATCATCCATTATTGATGTTCTAGCTTGGTGACACTGGAACAATATGTCAAATGAAAAGCAAGTGAACAACTGTGAATAGCAAAATAAGAAGCATACACTATAATGGCCCTGAACATGGTGAAAGCAGTAATCATTATCTTCATCGTCATTCATTACTACACAGGATATTATTCATCTGTAGTGAAATGTGATTTGTTGTGAAGTGTTGTCATATTGTGAACATTTATTTATCAATATACTATATTTGTTTCATCCACTGCAGACTTGAATAAATAAAACTCTGACACACTTGAAAAACAATGTTCCAGTTTTTCTTTTTACTTTGAATTGAAAACAAGGAGCAGAAAACTCTTCCATTACAGCTGACATACAAAGTCCAAAACAGACACTAGTTTAAAAATACACCTGCAAACCAGAGTTACATTGTGGAGTCAAAGTTACATCAGAGGTCTTCACATCACTGCAATAGCAACAGAACTAAACACAATGCAGCGACATCATCTGTGTGGGTCCAGATCCATTTAAAAGAACCTGACCAAGGCCTGTTAGCTAACACAACAAAGGCAAACAAGATGATCAAACCATGGAGACCTTCACTAGTCATGACTTTACTTACACAGATAAAAAGGAGGCTGATTTTGAAGCCTTTGCCTTAAAAGGCTAATTCATTCTCGTTTGCACATCCAGGGTTAGCCTAGCTTTGCATAAAGAATTGAAAAGGCTGGCCTGGTTCAGTTCAACAGCAAAAAAATCTGCCTACCTGCACCTCTATGCTTCAACAATTACTGCTTTATATCTTTTTTGTTTAATTTGTACAGAAATTGAAGGCTAAATAATGACAAATGTGGTTTTATGTGTAATTCTTTCAAGATACAGTATGCTAATCAGTGAGCTTTTCCCTGTTTTCAGTCTTTATGCTAAGCTAAACTTACCAGCTGATGGTTGTAACCTCTAATGTAACAGACAGATCAAATAAGAAGTAATCCATCCATCCAGTTCTATCCATCTTCTCATCTATGAGGCTAGAACACTGACAGTTAAGTTTTGGCACTGAAAATAAAATGTGGCATTGAAACATTGGTACAGGTGTTATTTGGTTCAACTGACCACATACTAGGAATCACAATGGTTACTTTCTCACCTGAAAAAAGAATACAGTTTAAAGTCTTATTAAAGTGACAAATTAAAAGTCCTACAGCAAGAAAAGTCTGGCTCATAATCTCCACCATGATGCCATTGTCCTTGGATATCCATTTTTGTTGGACCGCAAGGCATATTGGGTAATGTAGGCACATCTACATCACAATGGTGACAAAAAGTTGAAACTGAAAAACAGAACGTTGAAATTGAAAAGCAGTGACGGTGAAAAAAAGACAAGACGAAAAATCAAAAAAAAGTAAAAACACACCATAATGCAAAAAAACATCTAAATCAAATTAGATAGTAAGATTGTATTTTTAATTCCCATGTTTTATTTTTTGATGGTTCTTTTTTCTGTGCCAATACAACTTTTTCCAATACAGGTGTTTAATGCTAATCTTTCCTTTTTCAGTTCAAGCTCTGTTTTCAATGCCAAATTCTATTCTCAACACCAAAGTGTAAACTGTTGCTCTGGCCCCATACTCTGCAAATTCTGCAAGAAAGCTAAAAAGTGTATTTCAAAATGTCACATTTTTTCCATCATGAAAAATTTGATTGAAGAGTTGCCATTTCTATACATTGATATAAAACAACCTGTAAAGCTATATCCATCTGACCCACATCCACATTTTTCTGGCTCACTGTCACTGTGCACAACCCCCATCTGAATTGCAGGAAAAAGGCTACCATTTTACATAGATTTTTTTCAAACAGTAAATTAAAGTGATATGTGTTGCATGTACCAGACAGACAGGGTGTAAACAAACATATTGGAAGAGAAAGGCAAATGTTATGTTATGTAACTAGATACTTTAACCAACATTTTTGGCATATTTCAGTCTCACTCATGTCTACTAAACTTGTCTGTTTAAAACTCTAACATTTCTACAGCTGTCCAGACACAAACCATTGTGGCAGGTAGATGAAAATGCACCAGTGAAGACTAGCAAGTACCTGCTGAGCTAATACTTCTTTTACTTCATTACTTTTGTTTCTGAGCTGTCTCATCATTCTGTTGCACAAGTCCTTTCCCGAGTCACATGTGGCCAACATCTCCTAACCTGCTGTGATAATAGTGCCAATAAACAACCTGCTTGTTGCAAAAAACAAAAAAACACCTCACTTTCTTTCTGAAAAGAACCTTACAGTCAGTTGTGCAGCACTGAGTGCAATGAGCATCATCTCTTTCTTAACTCTTAGTATACCCTAAGCTAACCTTAGGCTTCTCATTATGTGAAAAGGAGTTCTACTCCAAAGTGAAATAGCCACTTCTTCAAAAAGGGACACTGAGGGCCCCATTTTAACGATCTATAGCGCATGGCGTGAAGCGCTTGGTGTAAGTGCCTTTTGGGCGTCACCACCATTTTGAGACCAACACGCCCATAGGTGCACAGACTGGTGCAAGTGCATTTGCTATTTAGACAACATGAGCGCAGGGCGAGAAAATGACAACTACACCGGGGGAAACTAACAAAGACACATGCGCTACGCACGCCATCCACTGTGCACCGACCGCAAGATAGGGCCCTGATATGATTTGTAGTAAAAATATTTAACCAGCTGCAGTATTTTTAGAATAAATTCTGAACTCTTCACAAGCTGCATCTCTTAAATCGACATGGAGCTTCTTTTAAGTGAACTCTTTAATCAAAGCTGCAATAAACCACCAACATTCAGAGGAAATGTCAATGGACAGCTTTGTTTAAAATTGTGGTAGAAAAAAAAAACCTGTTCATTACATTCCACCTTTAACTGTTTTAGCTTTTGGTTTTTAATGATTTTCTTAACATAGTAGTTTTTACACAATCATTGGATGTATTAATAGATAGAGATAACCAAGATGTCAGTTTGTCTAAGTGACAGTGTCTAGTTAACCAGCAAAATGACTCCTCTCAAATCACAAGTTAGCGTGCTTAGCAGTTCAGCAGCCAAGATGCCACCTAAACACTCCAAAGTGTGTCTACACTACACACCTGTTACACCAGATAAAAGACAGAGACCTAAATGTTTAATGGATATCTAATGAAGTACTCAGTTGGTATCAGTATCACAGGGTACTAGGATCGGTAGTGGTATCATAACTTTTTAAATGATAACCAGCCCTAGTAATGTCTGCTTTGTAGCAAGTTCTACAAAGTGAAAGACAGAAAAAGAAAACCAGAAGAAGAAGTACCTGTCTTAGTGTAAATGCTGGGTCAGCAACTTCTGTTGGAATGAATAGGTGCTCTCCTGAAACACTGGATACAGTTTTAAAGATATTTTCAGACTGAATGCTGAGCAAATTTCCACCTTGTTTACAGGTATCAGTTTTTGACCATTATTTGACCGTTATGGAGCAATGATTAGGGGTGGGAATCGAGAACCGGTTCCAATTGGTTCAATCCATCAACATCATTTGCCTTTATGCTTAACAATTCTCTTATCGATGCCTTTCTTTCACGTGCCTTGCAAAATAATGACGTCACGCTCGCGCGAGAGTCAATCAGCAACGCGAGCGACACCATGGCGGAGAGACAGAAGCGGTCCAAAGTGTGGCTTAATTTCACTCAGAAGGATGCTAACAGCTCTTCAGAGTGGAGGTCCCTCAGGTCGCGTGCAGCCTGCAGAGCTACCCCCTGCAGAGGTAGCTCTGCAGGCTGTATGATGGCTGAAGGAGGCGAGCCCCACAAACTTTCCCCCCTGTCTAAACGGACCAAGGCGGCTGTATTGGAATACTACGGCTACCGTAAAAAGACAGACGGCCACGGCTTGGAGGAAGAAGGTTGTTTTTTTCCCACTAAAAATATTTAATTTATGTTGTGACTTGAGTTGCAGGTTTAGCCTCAGTTAAAGGACTGCATTTAGGACTTTTTTTTTTACAAAGAATTCAGTTATTTTTTATTATTATTATTTATTTTAAATACATATTTACTTAATACTGTAAGAGATCTAGGATCCAGATTATTATTTATTATTATTTTTATATCCAGATTTATATTTGTTTTAACATTTACACTTTCATTTATTTTAACACATTGTCAGTCTCTTCTCAAGCATAATAACTCAATAAAATGTGTGTTGTTGACACTGAAAACCTGTAAGGCCTACTTTTTCCACATAGAAAATCCACAGGAATTGATAAGGGAATCGATAAAGAATCGGATCGATAAGCAGAATCGATAATGGCATTGATATCAATAAAATCTCATCAATTCCCATCTAGCAATGATTGTATGAATGGGTTCCCATTTTATCTGTATCATGCATATCCCTATGATGTACAGTTGGTTCAGTAACATTCAAAAATCGACCATGCCAAAGCGTCTTTGAGCACTTGTAAAAGCGCGTTATAAATAAAATGTATTATTATATTGAATATTGTGCAAAATGTTGTCAATCAACAGCTTCTGTTGATCTGTAAAAAACTGAGACATAATGTTGAAATTGATTGTGCTAAACTTTCCTAAAACATCTCAGGCTGTTCATCTGTTCTGTGAATATATGGTTTATTACAGTAAAGTTATATTATATATAATATAATATACTGTATATTATACATTATTTATAGGTAATTATGCAGTGGTTTTACTGGTCCAGCCCACCTGAGCTCAAACTGGGCTCTATGTGGCCCTTTACCTTAAAAAAGTTTGACACCCCTGATGTAAACAATGTACACTGTAAAATAGAAAATTACTTTTGCAAATGTTTCATAAGGAGGAAAACATACTTGATATGCTTGTTAGACCTCAGTGTGTTTTAGTGAGTAACACTGAATGCTAATCTATTTTTTTTTTATTTACAAGAAAACTCCACAAGGCACCTTTAAATCATGCAGAACATTATACACAGTCTGTGTTTATTCTCCATAAACAGTACAGACTTCAGTAGCCAACCAGCCTGTTTGAGCTGAGTGAGATGAAACATTCTCAACTCCGCCTAGGGCCAATTTGTATAATCTGCTCAAGTTTTTCCTTTGACTGTGTTTGCCTCTGGACAGCATTTAAAATTCAGTCAGCATTCAGTCAGAATCGAGTTGATTTTTGAACCAAATCTAAGTCTTGCATCTACATCTGTGGTCTGAACACACCTTGATAACACATCATGAGCCCAGCCTCATGCATTAATCCATCCTCCGTCCTTCACATCAAGAACACAATAAGAAGGGACTTTTACAATGGATACAGCTGCAGTTAAATCCTCTTCATTTGCTCAATCCATCTTACTTCCTCACATCCTTATATTAATAATTTCTCTCTCTCTTGTTAATAAAACTTTTAAACCTCAACAATCAAAAACATTTATTCACACAAATCTGCACAAAATACAAATCTAGCTTTATGTATGTTCTTTCTCTGTGATATCATCTGCTTTCATACATAACATTAATTCTCAATGTTGTTATTTTCAACAGAAAACACATAAAAAGCCACAGGAGCTTTTCTTTGTCTTTTTGGCAGCTTTATGGGACCTCTGCCAGTGTCTGGAGTACGGCTGTGACAGGTTCATCCAGGCTGTCCCTCCCCAACACTAGCATCTGGTAAAGTGGCAGGAAATCCAGTTTAATCCCTGCTGATCCAACCAAAAGATGGGATGGGAGGTAGAGGCCACCTGACTGATGCAGAGGAGCTGAAATAAAGGGTTAGCTGAGGTCACTGAAACTGAGCTGGAAAATGTAATATTGTGAAGGATCTGGAGTTTAGTTTTACCCTTTTGTCCAAAGAGTTTGTAACAAATAAGTAATGTCACTTTTTGTCATGGCAACAAGGCCAAGAATGTCTGACATTAATTATATGGACAGTCCTTCTTTTTCACCAGTCTCATTTGACTCTTTAAATATAGATTGTTTAGTGAAAAATAAAATATGTTTTCCAAAACTAATTTCATTCCTGGCAGTGTGTACAAGGCTCTGGAACAGCACTGGGAACAAGTCAGTTTAATCCATCAGACACTCACTGGTTGACAGTTTGGGGTAGAGGTTGGTTTGTTGTAAGCAGGAACTCACAAACCTTCATTCAACTGCTTCAGACCCTTCTGATGAGGCAGGGATGAGATGCTGAATGAATCTGAGTGGAGAAATTTCGGAAATCCCTCTCCAGTTGCTCTGTAAATGCACTGAAATGCATAGGTTCATACATGATTCTGTATTTTCTTGATGGGTTGCAGCACTCGTGACTGTATTTCTGAAATCCTGACTGGGAGGCACTTTGTCTTTGGCACTTTGACTCTGAACCCTTCTCTCCCGACTATGATGTGACAACAGAGGTTAAAAGTGTATCATCCTGACACAGAGCCGACTTTGAAGCGGAGTTTCATTTCAGTTATAGAGGAGCTCAGTTAGCCACACTCACACACAACTCTCATCTTTGTCTTTACACTTGTGTGTTTCTTGATCGGGTAAAGAGAATTCCTTAACTTCGCCACTAGCATGTGCTGCTCCGTTTCGTAACTTCGCAATTTGGCTGAGGGGCAGTTGGGTGGAGCTGTAAGCGAGTGGTGGGATGGTGTTCACCAGGATGAGCTGAAGAGGCTTTTTCTCCGGCCGGTACTGGCAGCGAACATAGCGAAGGAATGCTGCGCGGTATGTTTTATTAAACAGCGTGTAGACCAGAGGATTGACTGCAGAGGACAGGTATCCCACCCAGACAAAAATATTCAGAAGGCCTCCCATGAGTCCCGCGTCACACACTGCAGAGTCACACACCACCACCAGCACATTGGTGATGAAAAACGGGCACCACATGACCACAAAGAGAAAGAACACCACCCCCAGGACCTTAGATGCCTTCTGCTCGTTGCTGATCGACTGCATGGTGCGGCGGCCAAACAGCGAGCCAGAGACACTCCCACGTGAGCTTGCAATGCCGCTGCTACTCCCTCTACCACCGGCCTCACGGCTTATTGAGCGCCTGAAGAGTTTCTCAGAGGAGATTGAGGTTTGTGGTAAGAAGCTCAATGTAAATGTTGTGCTCCACTTGGGCCGTGGAACCAGCTGGTCCAAGCAGAGGGTGGCTTCATTCTGCAGGGCCTTAATGGTCAGGAAGTAGGTGACGACCATGATAGTGAGAGGGATGAAGAAGGCTACGAAGGAGCCGACCAGCACGAAGTTGTTATCTGTCAGCAGGCAGCTGTCATCTTTGAAGACCTTGGAGTGGTCTCTGAGTCCCAACACAGGAATCGGCATTGAGATCCCTGCAGAGAAGAAAGACATTTAGGGTGTACTCACACTAGGCCTAGTAGCTTTGTACCGTGTCAAACATGCTTGAATGTCTCAGTTACAGCAGCATGTGCAATAATAACATAAGCATAATGAAGCAATACAACAAAGATAAAAATTAGAGTAGAAATAATTATAGAATGAAATGAGATTAAAACTAGAAAATACTCTTAAGAGCTGGTTAGCAGTGCAAATGTCCAATTAGGGGTGCCTGTCTGACTGTGCTGGTGGGTGGGTGAAGGACAGTGTGTGTGTGTGTGTGTGTGTGTGTGTGGAGGAGGATGAGTTATACAGTCTGGTGGCAGTGGGTAAGAAGGACTCCTGTGTTGCTTTGTGATGCACTCAGGTAAGATAAGGCTTTTGCTGAATGTGCTCCTCTGTCTGGCCAAAGTGTTATGACATGGCTGAGTGGTGTTATCTATAGTGTCCAGTAGTTTAGCCAGCACTCTGCTCTCAGCCACCATACCAACTGGTTCCAGGCTGACTCGCAGGACAGACCTCATCATTTTCAGCAGTTTGTCTATCCTGCTGACATCTGCTGCTTTAATGCTGCAAAGAAGAGGACACTTCCCACCACTGACTGATAAAATACATTCAGCATTGTCCTGCAAACACCAAAGGACTTGAGCCTCCTCAGGAAGTGGAGTCGGCTCTGGCCTTTTTTGTATATGACCGCATATACAGCTACTGTGACTACTGTGTCTTCATCAGAGACTATATAGGAGATATTATATAAATACTTGACTTTTTCCCTTGGAAGTAGGCTGTCCTTCGGTCCTTTATCACAAGCTATCTGTTAAAACATTGTAGTCTCCAGATGCAAGCTGAGATAACCCTGATGATGTCACTATGACATCAGCAAGGTTATTTTCTTATTGACGAGGGCTTAGTAGCAAACTAACTGTGTAGTGCCTCTTCAATTTTAACTACTGAATTTACTGGAAGGTAGTATAAGTTATGACAAGGTGTCATATTTTATAAAAATCATTGCAGGTTTTATGTTAAGTATTATCCACAATGTAAACACGCCCTAAAGCTGTCAGATAAAATCTGCATAAAGAAGCATAACATAGAAATAGGATGTTTGAGTTGAGTACAAGAACCATGAAATTGTACATTTGAGTAAATGTCCTTTGTAAATTAAATGCACATTAATGATTTAGCACACACAGATTGTGTAACAAACATGCAGGATGTAACAAATAATAATTGGATACTAATATAAAGACACATTTGTATTTGTGCGTGTGTGAGGGGAGAGAGGGATTAAAAACCTTCTTTTCTTTCTAGCAGTACTCTTCTTATTATGTTTCGGAACCGGAAATTATCTTTTCCGGTTGAGGACCATGGACTCGGATTTGGAGGTGTTGATTCTCATCACGGCCACTTCACACTCGGCTGCGAACCGATCCAGTGAGAGTTGGAGGTCACGGTCTGATGAAGCCAACAGGACCACATCATCCGCAAAAAGCAGTGACCCAATCCTGAGGGCAGCACTGGCGGAGTCCAACCCTCACCGGAAACAAGTCCGACTTATTACCGGCAATGCGAACCAAGCTCTGACACCGGTCATACAGGGAATGGACGGACCTTAATACCCCGTATTCCCGGAGAACCCCCCACAGGACTCCCCGAGGGACGCGGTCGAATGCCTTCTCCAAGTCCAAAAAAGTAGAGCTGGTCCACAGTTCCACGGCCTGGACGAAAACCAAACTGCTCCTTATGAATTCGTGGTTCCTTACCAAGGAGGCTGAGGAGTGTGATTCCCCTGTTGTTGGCCTTGCTTCCTTACCAGAAAGGTATGTCGGTGGGGTTGAGGAGGTCTTCGAAGTATTCCTTCCACCGATCCACAACGTCCCGAGCAGGGCCGTTGCAAGGAATTTGGGGGCCCCAAGCAAAATGGACTTGGAGGCCCCCCCACCACTTCGCCCACCGACGCCGACACCCCTGGACCACAGCAAAAAAACCTATGCCTCACCATCCCACCCCGCCCGCCCAAAGCCTACAGGAACCACAGCATAGACACACTGTTGAAGTTCAACCACACATTATATCAATAAAATATTTCTTAACATTGCAAATACTGCTTACAAATGTTGCATATAGGCTACTGCACACATAGTATATTTGCTTATTTTCTTTGAACATTTGCAATCAACATATAAACAATGTGCAAATTCGGTATTAAATATAAAATCCAACATAGATAAAAGAACACGCACACATATAAGATTAACCTCTAAAAAATATGCAAAATATCTACATCTGCTGTTTGCGAGCCTTGGCTTCAGCAAAGGCAACCACAATGTCCTCTATGTCCAAAGACCAGCGAACATCACGCTCAATTGACATAACGGCCAGTCCTGTGAGTCTCTCTTGGCTCATGGTGGACCCATACAGTCTATGGGTGGACCTCATGTATATCTTCATCAGCTTCAAAGCTGAAAAGCTCCTCTCACCTGAGGCCACAGTCACAGGGAGAGTCAGGAGTAGCTGCAAGGCAATGCTTAAATTACTGTAAAGATCCAGTAACTTTTCACTGTATATGTAGTTCAGCATGTCAAATGGGCAGGTGGCTAACATAAACAGGGATCATCCCTATGTTCCCCCGGGTCCTATGTTCCCCGCTTTGTATGTGACCGGGGAACACACACACACACACACACACACACAATCCCGTCTACAGTTAGCCAGTTAGCTGTGTTAGCCGCCGAGCTAGCAACCGAGTTAGCCACCGAATTAGCCGGCCAGCTCGGGGCGCAAGGCAATTGCTTGGTTTGCCTGTCCTGTTGCGACGGACCTGTAGTTCAGCATGTCAAATGGGCAGGTGGCTACATGATCTGGGAAGCCGTGTTAGTCGCTGAGTTAGCAGATGAGTTAGCCGCCGAGCTAACAACTGTGGGGGGCCCCCTTGAGGGGGATTCCGATAACAGTGTCGCTGCACTTTCCTGCATTGACCATCACAGCATTTAAAGGGACGCGCACACAGTTTGTCGTTGCAGTTCAATTCATAACCGGTCGTTGTCTGGGGGCCCCCGGCCAGCTCGGGGCCCAAGGCAATTGCTTGGTTTGCCTGTCCTGTTGCGACGGGCCTGGTCCCGAGTCGAGGTCATTAGCGCACTGTCCCCCCCGTACACAGTGTTGATGGCGCACTGCTTCCCCCTACCGAGACACCGGATGATGGTCCAGAATCTCTTCAAAGCCATCTGGAAGTCTTTTTCCGTGGCCTCGCCGAACTCCTCCCATGTCCCGCTGTGCCTCAGCGACCGCCTTAGCTGCACTCCGCTTGTTCTGCCGGTACCTGTCTGCTGCCTCTGGTGTCCCACAGGCCAAAAAGGCCCTATAGGACTCCTTCTTCAGCTTGACAGCATCCCTCACCGCCGGTGTCCACCAGCGGGTTTGGGGATTGCCGCCACAACAGGCACCGACCACCTTGGGGCCACAGCTCCGGTCGGCCGCCTTAACAATGGAGGCACGGAACATGGCCCACTCGGACTCAATGTGACCACGTCCCCCGGTACGTGGTCGAAGCTCTCCCAGAGGTGGGAGTTGAAACTCTCTCTGACAGGATACTCTGCCAGACATTCCCAGCAGACCCTCACAATACGTTTGGGTCTGCCAGGTCTGACCGGCATCCTCCCCCACCATCGTAGCCATCTCACCACCAGGTGGTGATCAGTTGACAGCTCCACCCCTCTCTTCACCCGAGTGTCCAAGACATGCGGCCGCACGTCCGACGACACGACTTCAAAGTCAATCATTGAACTGCTGTGTCCTGGAGGGAGGCTACCCTCTCGTCTCCCGGGGGAAAACTCCAACATACAGGCACCAAGCCAGGGGGCAATAAGTATTGCCACCTCTGCCCGGCGCCTCTCACCAGTGGCAACTCCAGAGTGGACGAGAGTCCAACCCCTCTCAAGGAGACTGGTTCCAGAGCCCTTGCTGTGCGTCGAGGTGAGGCCGGCTATATCTAGCTGGAACTTCTCAACCTCACGCACCAGCTCAGGCTCCTTCCCCACCAGAGGACGTCCCTAGAGCTAGCTTCTGCAGCCAAGGGTCAGACTGCCAAGGTCCCTGCCTTCGGCTGCCACCCAGCTCACATTGCATCGGACCCCTTTGGCCCCTCCCACTGGTGGTGGGTCTGTGGGAGCGGGGTCCCATGTCCCTTCTTCGGGCTGTGCTCGCCCCCGAGCCCCACCCCCAGGGCTGGCTCCAGGCTGGGGCCCCAGTGACCCGCATCCGGGCAAGGGACACTTAATCATCATTAGGGTCTTCTGAGCTACCTTTTGTCTGCCCCCTCCCCCTGGACCTGTTTGCCATGGGAGACCCTATCAGGGACATAAAAGCCCCCGACAACTGAGCACCTGGGGTCATTGGAACACGCAAACCCCTCCACCATGATAAGGTAGTAGCTCAGGGAGTGACACTACATGTCACATTTGCCCATTAACACACATTCATACACTGATGACAGGAGCTAACACACAGGAACCTGCTCATCAGGAGGAAACCAACCATTCACACACATCACTCGTCGGCTAACTCAGCTAACTGGCTAACTGTAGACTGTAGTAGTAGTAGTAGTAGTGTGTGCTGAATATATTTATACCTCTACAGCAGCAGGGCGGGTTTATGCTAATCTGATTTTCAGACCCACCCACTAAATCCTGAACACAGAAATGTTGAAACACAGTTTGTGAAGCCTAGCTCCACAATTCAAATCTAAATGGTTGAAATGCTTTTTACACCTTTTTTAGTAATACATTTATGACCTATTTAATGTGTTTAGAAGAAAATGTCTGAATTCACTTACACTACACGGTCTTTAAGTCTAGATGGTTTGACAGAAAAGCAACTGGAGTGACTGACTCAAACAGTTTGTAGGCTTTTTTTTTTTTTTTATCTCAGTCCACTTAGTGCTGGTTTATATTCTACATAAAGAAATCATGGTTATGAGGGTTTGCTGCTTTTCACTGTATAGTATGGTTGTTAATGAAATATCTTTGGAGGTTGGACTGTTGAAACAAGATATTTGAGATGTCACCATGGGCTCAGCCAAGTTGTGAGCAGCATTTCCAATAGATATTTTATAAACTAATGAATCAACTTAAGCCCCACAACTTCACAAAGGCCAGCCTACACTGTGTTCCTTGCATTCTGTCTTTCACTGCATTGCATCAGGTGTTCAATGAGTAAAAAGTAACATGAAACGTGGCTGCATGACATTTGCAACAGGTTAATACTTGAATCATTTCACTCAGACTGTCTGTTAGTGCTGTTGAATAGCAGAAATGCTCATACCTGCTGACAGCTACTGTCATGTCTCATTGCCCTTATTTATAGATTGATTTATACTTTAAAAAACATATTTGAAAGTTTTTATGAGTATGAATGTGTATGTGGTCATGGGTATGGGTGGGATATGTTTGGGCTTGTGTGTGTGTACTAGTGTTATGTGTGTATGTATTGTATTTTTTTGCTGTAATTGGACTGCTCAGAGTGTCATTATATACTTGAAATGAGAAATATCTATCAATCTATCTATCTATTAAACAACAAAAATGTACAGCAAACACTTTCATACATGGACCATGTGCACAAATAAGTCAATGTTATCAATTATTCATAAGTTTGTGGATCATTTATGGATTCAACTCCACAGCTAGCAGGTGCCTTTTCAAAATTGTATATCATTTAGCAATTAGCTGGTGAAGAAGTGGAGCATCCAGCTAAAGAACTAAAGAGCTAAAGGTGGTTGAATATTTAATCTGTACCACTGTCAAATCCAAAATCAGCCAAAAATGTAGAGTATTTGTTTGTTGTTTTGTATGACTATTTGGCAGACTGTAGCCTGGCAGTACATTTAATGGACAAATATGAAAGTGGAATTCATCTTCATCTCTAACTCTCTTCAAGAAAGTGAACATTTCCCGACAGACTACGCTAAATGAAATTAAAACCAGAAAGAAACAGCAGGAACATTAGAGGATGTGACAGTCCCTCCCACACCGTTTGACTGATAGTAATATCTGGGAGGAGAGACACCATGCTGTGCTGTGATTAAAACTCAGGCTAAATGTACATTGGGTACTTTGTCACTAGATGAAATGTACAGGGTGAATAAATGCTGTCTGCTATCAGTGTGTGGGCTTGTGTGTGTTTAAAAAAGCAGGTGATTGCTTTTCCTGACTAATCGTGGCAATATTTATTATTCCAATCGTCCTCTGACAGCCTGAACGTTGTGGCAGCCTACCTCTTATTTCCAGAGCTAAGAAGAAAAGCAGAGACAGAAATGATAATCTCTTGGCCTGTGTTCTTCAGATAATCCACCTGAACATCCATCACCCTGCACTCACACCAAAGGCTAGCTTTTACTCTCTTTTCTTGGGTCTTCTTCCCTTTTATCCCTGGTGGAAACATTCTCCTCTAGATAAATGAAATGACATCAATAATAAAATCACAATATGGAGAAGGAAAAAAAACAACCTTGACAGAAGAGGGAGAGAAGATAAAAGCAGATCAAGTGAAAGAGACAGAGGGAAGGGTTTAGACACATAAGTGATAAAGGGGAAGAGAGAAGAGGGGGAGACGTTCAGGGTTTGGTCTCAAAATGCAACACAAGAGAAATACTGCAGCCTGAAAACCGATTGAAGAATGCTCCAAAAGATCAATCTTGACTCTTAACTTTTTATTCACAAGTCATAAAGAGAGAGAGAGGCCGTGAAGAGCCTTAAAAATATTCAGATATTTTAAAATCTATTCTAAAACATACTGAGAGCTGGTGTGAGGAGGTTAAAACAGAGTGATCACATCTCTTGGTTCTGGTTAAAAGCCTGGCAGATGAGTTCAGTACGGTCTAGAATCACAGACTTTGTATTAACTGAAAACGTTATTGGGAAAAGTATTAGAAATCTGACCTGATTTAACCCTTACATACTATTCATATTTCACAGCATCCCTGCATAATTAGTCTCTAGACATAATTTCAGAAGCTCAAATCATTCATGAATATGTCATTCGTCATTAATAAACCAGTGATTCATTCTTAATAAAGCTTTCAGAGAGCAGAGTGTATTATTTAGTTTTAATGCTTTTTGTTGATGAAGAAAAAATATTTAGAATCACACGATATAATGGTCCAATGTTATATACATTGTGTATATATATATATATATATATATATATATATATATATATACACACACACACAAACATATACATATATATACACATAACAGTATGATGGTCCAATGTTATGTAACACATAGAGAACATAACGCTTTCAATTAATGATATTAAATGAGAAGACAGTGTTTCTTTTTTTAATAAATATGAGTCAAACTCTAAACCAAAATGTGTATCAGCTGTACAAAAACATTTTTAGAAAGATGAAATATTTACATTTTAGTATATTCTGGCTCACATGAGAATAAGTCATCACATTTCTGGCTAAAAGGAACAAGTGAAAAAATATTTTATTTTTAAAAGTATTTTAGCACCTTATGGGCTTCAGAAAATACTTATTAACATTATAAAACCACAAACGGTCCATCAGACCGTTGCAGTGACACAGAGAGGATTTTTATTTTTTATTTATAGAATATGTTTGTGTCCCACTTCCTGTCCCTGAGCAGAGTGTATGCTCATTGTGGACCTGCCTATTAAATCTTAATAATGCGCCCTTAAATAACAGTGACATATGTGCCAGTAGGACAGTCACTTTCCTCTTCCTCAAAATAGCAACGCGCCACCAATGCGCCTGACCAACCTCATTTTGAGACCATTGCACCCATGGGCGCACAGACTGGTGCAAGTGCATTTGCTATTTAAATAACATGGGCGCAGGGAGAGAAAATTACAACTGTGGCGGGGGAAACTAACAAAGCATGTTGCGCCCACCATCTGCTGTGTGCCGACCGCAAGATGGGGTCATATGACATTTTTTGAGGTAGTCATGCCAAAATGAGTAGATTACTGTTACAGAATTTTCCATCATTAATTAAAATCCCTATCAATTACCTGTTGGAGGTGTGCTGGTTGTCTGAGGCTCTTCAACTACTGTTCCACCCTGCATTATTTCTAACTGATCCACTCAACAAACTGCTCCAAATATGTCCATATCTAGCTGTCAACCTGTTTTTAGTGGTGCAAACAAAGATCTGCTAATTCAGTGAGGAACACCAAAACATTAATAGTAGCATATCCTGTTAAGTGTAAAAGCAACTGGGGATTATTAGCAGGATTATAATTTCCAGCTGCCCACACCTTGTGGATAAATTGTGCTTGCTTGCAGCCATGTCTCTCTCTCTGTCACCATGAAAGTTGCAACATGTGATTGTCATGCCCACTGTGTTTGCAGGGAGTGGAAGCAGAGAGTGCACACACACTGCTGGCCTATGGTTGCACCAATAGTAACTAACATCACAGTAACAGCATAGCATGAGAGACAGCGCAGTATGCTGCAGTATGTCATTTACTAATCCATATTTTAAAATGAATAAATATGTGATTCTGCTGTCATACGCTGGCTGGACACTGAAACACACACCTGCTCTGGACCTGCATTTAAACCACCATTGATTGTTCTGTCGTCTTAGAGATGAAGTAAAAGTCATTTCATTGATTTTTTTCAATTTATATTTATTTGCATGTTAGGTATAAAAGTAAAGGAAAGTAATCAAGTTGTTACTTTGATATTGTGATACTTGGATTAGATGACTCATTTCAGGTAATGAGTCATTTCATTTTATTGGATTACATTTTGAAAGTAACCTTTTTTAACCCTGCATATCAAAACAATTCCAGCTGTGGACCTTGGGTGTATGTCATACTTCTCTCTCTCTCTTCGTGTTCCATGCCTGTCTCCACACAGTCAGCTATTGAATAAAAATGAGGCAGGATGTTTGAACAAGGTTTTACAGCAGGGGTGTCCAAACTTTTTTCAAAGAGGGCCAGATTTGGTGAGGTGAAAATGTGTGGGGGCCAACCATTCAGCCTGACATACTTTGAATCATGAACATTAAATGCAAATTAACTATTTAATGTTTTTTTTTATTGCAAATGGCATACTTTTCATTTCTTCACATAGAGCACAAATAAATCTAAACAAGTTTTTACTAAAATCACTCTGCCTTTCATATTTGAAGACTACATAAAATGAAGGAAAAGTCTGACTGGAAAAACAACTTTCAGGAAGATAAAGTTTCATTTGAAACATGACATATTATTCACCATTAAATGCTCACTGTAAACTTGTAAATTCAAAATGTGGAGAGGAAAATGCAGTTATCTACAGAAGTACAAATCATTAAGGGCCATATGAATCCGTACACTACTCGTTCTTAATACGGATTTAAAAAGTGCATATTCAAAACTGTGGTTTTGATCATCACAAAAAAAAAAATCCACTGAGATATTAGAATTTATTCACCTCAGAAGACTAAATAACTTGCCTGCACTAATGTGAAGGGTGATACTGAGATCTCGACTGCAGTAAATTGCACAGGTCTGGCTCAAAGACACTGGTTTTGATGCGCAAGATGTCACGAAGGTGAGAGTCACTGAGTCTTGTCCTCAAGCGGTTCTTGTTAAGGTTCATAACCGAGAATGTCTTCTCGCACAAATATGTCGATCCAAACAAGCTCAGTATTTTCTTTGCAAGTGTTCGAATCCCTTGGAACCTGTCTTTATCCAGCTGGCGGTAAAAGTTAACAAGAGGGAGCTGCTGGTTCTGACTGCGGCACTCGGCGTCACACTGCATCTCAATGAGCTCCAGCTGCAGGTGCTCTGGAGCGTTGTCAGGTACCACGGAGAAAGAAGAGGAAAAAAGCGTGATCTTCTTTTCAATAGCTGCAAAATCCTGAAAGCGCTGTTGAAACTCCTCAGCCAGAGATGAGATGTCTGCTGCACACCTCCTCATTTGCGCACTGATATTGTTCTTTGGAAAAGTGGTCATAATTTCCTGCAGCGCTGGGAAATGTGTGGCATTGGGCAGGTTGTGGCATTGTGACAGGTGCCTTAGGAAAAGGCTTGGTCCCAAAGGCTTTGATGTGTGAATACAGTTGGCTTACCACTGCATTTTGCCCTGAAGGTTCGTGTTCAGTGCATTCAGATGTTGTATTATGTCAACTAAAAATCCAAAATCAGCCAGCCAAACAGGATCAGATAGTTCTGGCATCGGTTGTCCCTTTTTTTCCAAGAATCGTCCGATTTCTTTCCTAAGAGAGTAGAAGCGCTGCAGTACAGACCCCTGACTGAGCCATCTTATGTCGTTGTGATGCAGAACATCTTCGTATTCAGTCTGGATGTCGAGTAGAAACTGTGGAAACTGGCGGTGGCACAGGGCTCTGGAGCAATATAATTAATCGCCTTTATCACCGGTTTCATAACATGATCATATTTCAGATGTTTGACACAGAGAACTTGTTAGTGAATAATTTAGTGGAGTTTTATAACTTTGCCTCCTTCTTCACTGACTTTGTTACAGACGAGGGTTGATAATCTACTTCGCTCGCCAGCCATGGCTGGTGCACCATCCGTAATAATCCCTGAGACTTTATTCCATGGTAGTTTCATGTCATCTACGGCGGAGCGAACAGAAACAAATGAATCTGATCCTCTGGTTTGGTCCTTAAGGCTCTGGAGGTCAAGTAGCTCTTCACTCATGTTCATTTCATTGTCCACTCCTCTCAAAAAAATCAGTAACTGAACAGTGTCAGATGCGTCCGTGCTTTCGTTGCAGGCTAACGGAAAAAAGTCAAACTCCACTCCTTTTGCTTCTGTCTCTGAATATCAGATGAAACGTCTTCAATTCTCCGTACCACAGTGTTACGAGCCAGACAAACATTGGCAAACTCCTGCTTCTTCTCAGGACAAATTTTCTCCACCATTTTCTTCAAGCAGTCTTTGATAAATTCACCCTCAGTAAAAGGTTTGCAGTGCTTGGCAATCAGATTTCCCACCTCATAGCTCGCCTTTGTGGCATTTTCATTTGACTCACGGGCTCTTGTGAAAAAGCCCTGCTGCGTCGTTAAAACAGCTTCCAGTTGCTTCCATTTTTCGCTGCGTTCCTTCCCAGTTAGGTTGCCGTAGTTACCATGTTTCGTCTGGTAGTGCCTTTTTATGTTGAATTCCTTGAAAACAGCCACAGTCTCTTGACAAATTAGGCAGACACAGTTGTTTCGTATTTCAGTGAAAAAATATTCCAATTTCCACTGGAAGCGGTGGCCCTCGCTGTCAACTTTACTTTTTTTAGCTAGAGTCGCACTCGCCATTTTAGAGCTGGGCTGGAAAAGTTCATGTAGGCAAGGCAAGGCAGTTTTATTTATATAGCGCATTTCATACACAATGGCAACTCAATGTGCTTTACATAAAACAGAAAAACATGTAATTTGAGAAACTTAAAACATACAATTAACCCCCCCCCCCCCCCCCCCCCCCACCCCCATAATAAAAACAAAGTACAGAAAAATAGCAAGACATAAATAAAATGATTGCAGCATAAAATAATAAATTAGCTTTAAAATCATTAAAAGGACGGTAGGGTTACGCAGGGTCACACGGCCCGTGCCATGTCCAATGAGGGGCCTTGGGTGACACGGACCACCCCAGGTGCATATGTCAAAAGAGGTGCATTCAGGCACAATTGGAAACTTCACAATCTGGCGATCCGTGCCAATGGGTGACAAATAACCTAAGCTTTTTTATATACTTGTGTATTTTATATTATTTATTTTATCATACACGGGCCGCATTTGGCCCCCGGGCCGGACTTTGGACATGCCTGTTTTACAGGGTTTGACTTTCTCCATTGGGGTTCCAGCCATTTGCATCCAACCATGAAAATTAAGTCAATCAAACTGGAATTTGCACGGAAGCTGTCTGAAGTTCTCTAGAATGCAATACATATGTAAAATAAAGAGTGTGTACAGTCTGCTGTGTAAACATAGATGAGTACAGTATAGGCTCTGTCACTCAGTGTGTTTGTCTATGTACTGTGTGTGTGAGTGAGTGAGTGTGAGTGTGAGTGTGAGTGTGTGTGTGTGTGTTAGGGCTGGACGATTATGGCAAAAATCATAATCACGATTATTTTGATCGATATTGAAATCGCGATTATGAAACACGATTATTCATAGATTTGTAAACATAAGCATTTATTGATCCACCAGAACTCAACTTGAAATATATTTGAACAGCACAACCAGAAATACATTAAAATCAAGAAAAATATATATGATATATAATGATAAATGTAAATAATAATAGCAATATGTAAAAACAATAAATAAAAATAAATAGCCAAAACCTACCAAAAACAAAAATCCCCTGGCTGCCGAGCTTATTAAACAAATTGATCATGTTGCCATGGTGACGCCATGATCGTGTGCACTGTGTCAAGCAGTTCACACGCTCTCACGCCACACCTGTCATTTCTCACGCTGAGAAGTGACTCCACCGCAACTCTCTGCATATTGATAGCGGCTCGCTGACGCCCGCAAATGAGACACAATCTCCCGGAGTCTGGAGCGAACGAGCAAGAGCGCGCACTAGAGAGTGACTGCGGGTGTGAGAGCAGTGTCCTGATAGCTGTGTGATCTCACGCCAAACTTTTCATGAAACTTAAGAGCACTGAAGATGTCTCAGTCCTACCTTTCTTCTTGTCAACCAAAGACTTTCTGTCATTTTAAATCTCCCAGATCTGCGCAGAAACACACCGTTCCTCCAGCGGGTCTAACATAAGGGGCGGGACACAGAACTTGCTGGGAAAGACGGGGGCGTTGGATTTATGTCACAGGTGCTCCGCGCCGGGCGGAACAATAATCGTTTTATGTCGATTATTACGTTTTTATAATCGCGGGAGGCCAAAATCGATATCGCGATTAAAATTCGATTAATCGTCCAGCCCTAGTGTGTGTGTGTGTGTGTGTGTGTGTGTGTGTGTGTGTGTTTGTATGTGCAGTCACACAGACAGCCCTCTGTTTCCAAGTGGAAGTGTTACAGTGGCTCATCCACTACCTGGAGAAGGACCAACCAACACATGCACACAGGGTTACCTAAGTCACTTTAGGGATATGTACATAGACTTACATTCATTTCCTGGAGACTTATTATAACCCTAACACTTAGTACTCAAAAATCAGCATTTTATCAGTTGGATAATTAGATATTTTACTACATCCCATCATATCATAAGAGAGCGAGGAAGTGCTTCTGTTCGGACCGGTGATCCAGCCAGTAGATTTTCTAGAAGAACCATCCAGAACAATCTGGTATCAGCAGCTGGGTCTGATGCAGTGCACTTACAGTTTTTCACAGTTGCTAACACCCAAAAAGCAAAAATTTGGCACAATTTGCACAACCTTCACTTCATGTACCAATTGCTTGACCCAAGTAGGCACTACTTCACACTCCCTTATCTGCATTATAGTCTGACTTTCCTTCTTTACACTCTGATGTCAATTACAAATCACCTTGCTGTCAAAACACTACACACAATTTTCAAAGTTCTCAAGTAAAATCTCAAAGCATCAACCTATAACACACAAATATTCAAAACACTACACACAATGTTCAGTCGTTGAACACACTTCTCAAATAAAATCTCAAAGCATCAAACTACAACACACAAATATTCAAATCTCTAAACTTTCAGGTCTGTTGAGCAATTTGCAATCAGGACTGCCGTATAAAAGTGCCTTGAGCCTCTGTTTTGTTTGGTGAACAATGGTGAACATTGGAGAGAACCAGAGAAGGAGAGAGGTAAGAGTGAGAGGAGGAGGAGGAGGAGGAAGAAGAGGAGGACGAGGAGGGGGTCAAAGGGGAGGAGGAGCAGGAGGGGGACAAAGAGGGAGAAGAGGAGGAGGACAAGGAGAAGGAGAAGGAGGAGGAGGAGGAGAAAGAAGAAGGAGAGTTACCATCTCTAATGAGATACGGGCAACCGTGGTAGACCATGTTCTCAACCATGGTTTGAGCATGAGGGAGGCTGGCCAGAGGGTCCAACCCAACCTCAGCCGCTACACAGTTGCTGCCATCATAAGAACCTTCAGGGTGGAGAACAGGTACGAAATCTATTTGCCTTGTTTACTGTAATACTGTATATCAATAGAATACAGTGTGCTCACAGTATTTGCATTTTGCAGGACTGAAAGAGAACCACACCGTGGAGGAAGAGCACAGATTTTCACAGAGGAGCAGGAGACAGATGTTGTAAATATTGTTTGTGAGAACAATACAATCACGCTCCGGCAACTACAGTCTAGGATCCTGGCTGACCATGGCACTTTCAGGGACATCCACACTGTCAGCCTATCAACATTAGATAGAATCCTCCGCAGGAATCATGTTAGGATGAAGCAGGTCTACAGGGTCCCATTTGACCGTAACACAGACCGCATCAAAGAGCTCCGGCGAGAGTTTGTGCTCGTAAGTCCCATACTTTCAGCACTGACACATGCATGTATTGTACCTGTAATCCAATATTACTATAAGTGTATTTACATGTATTTTCTATAGTGTCTCACTATAGCCCACTGTATTGAAGTCTCTGTGTCCATACTGTAACTCAAACTTTCTCATGTTGTCTGTGTCAGCGGATCCAGGAGCATGACACCGCAATGGAGGTGAATGAGTACATTTTCATTGATGAGGTTGGGTTCAACCTCGTGAAGAAGAGGCGCCGGGGCAGACATGTCATTGGCCAGCGGGCCATTGTTGAGGTCCCCGGCCAGCGTGGTGGCAACATCACGATGTGTGCGGCCATGAATCATCATGGTATCCTCCACCATCATGCCCACCTAGGGGCCTATAATACTGCCCGTCTCCTTGCCTTCCTGGATGGCCTGCATGACCTGCTAATACCACCTGGTCAGATGGATGTCCCACATCGGATCCATTATATTGTCATCTGGGACAACGTCAGTTTCCATAGGGCTGCTCTAGTGCGTGGGTGGTTCCAGGACAACCCACGCTTTTCCACTCTATTTCTTCCACCTTACTCTCCTTTCCTTAATCCAATAGAGGAATTATTTTCAGCATGGAGGTGGAAGGTGTATGAACGGAACCCACAGGGCCGGGTCCCACTGCTCCAGGCCATGGGGGAGGCTTGTGGCGACGTCAGTGTGGAGGCCTGTCAGGGCTTCATTCGCCACTCAAGGCGATTCTTCCAACGCTGCCTAGACAGGGAACACATTGCCTGTGATGTCGATGAGGCCCTCTGGCCTGACAGGAACCGGAGGCATGATGGCTAATTTTTTTTGTGAGGGGGGGGATGGTTTACTGTACTGTACTGTTCTGTGTGTGCTAAAATAACTTTTTTTGGTTGCATATTTGTGTGCTGTTTTATGTTTGACTATACAAAAGTAGGCCTACAGACATTTTACAAAAGGGGAAAAGGCACATTTTCCAAAGTCATTGTCATTCATATGGTGTGTTCTGTTTCTATAACTGTGTTTTCAGTTTTGCACCTAAGTGTGCTGTAAATGCTTGGTAGTGTGCAGACAAATGCTTAGTTGTGTGTACTCAATGAATGAATGGTATGTGTGTGTCATTTGAAAAAATGGCTGTGAGTACCAAATGAAAACACGAGTTCCATTTTGTGAACAGGTAAGAGATTTGATGGCAAAGAGTCGTCTTGCAAAGGGAGTGTCAGGTTTAGCATTTTGTGTGTGAGGTTTTCAGATCTGTGTGTTCAGTTTGAAAAAAGCTGTTATTGTTTTGAGAAACGGGTGTTAACAATTGTGAAAAACTGTAATACAATAAATATCTACGCAATATACACACATGATATGCAAGCCTAATGCACTCTTAAGACAATGAGTAATGATGCACACACATGCTAAAGCTGTGCTACATGAACCATAGGGGAAGGAAGCATGAGTAGAAAAGGTGAAATTATGGATCCCAGGAAGAGATGTGTAACAGTTAATGGGGATCCAAATAAATAAGCAGTTATATTTCTTTAATTGGGACTGTGTACAGCATTAAACATACATCTTACCATTTGATTTACTGTACCAGAGTTAGCTTATAGCACAAATAAAAGATAATATGGTAACCACACATCACACAAAATACAAAACAGGACACAATAGCACATCACACATACAATCACAATGTCTACTGTAACGGGTGGAGGTAGAACCCAGTAGCAGCACAAAGACACCACAGGCAGTGTTGGTAAAGACAGTTCGTACTCGAGCCAGGAGAACACCAGGCAGACACAGGGACAGTGGGAAAAGGCTGAGGTGTTTACCAGAGGAGAGACAAGGTGGGAAGGTCAAAGGCAGGCAGAGTCGGCAACAGGCGATCCAAAACTGAGTGCTGAAGAGTCTTGCATTAGGGGCAAAGAATAATCTGGGCAATGTGTAAGTGAGCAGGACAGGCTTATAAAGTGGCTTGATTACAGATGAGCTGCAGCTGAGTGCCTGTTCCTGCTTTAGAGACACACGCCAACGGTCGCAACCCTGTAAAATGACCCTGAAGTTCCTGCAGTGGGAACAGTCCTATACTAATGGTTACTGTCTGTATAATTAGACTGATCTTGATCTTTTACTGAGGAAATGTGAATAAACCAGCTAAACTAACTTACAGGACTCTGTTAATGAGCCTGGGTTGTACACATTAATTAGATGTGTCATTTGGGATGGTTGTGGGACTGTAACCAAGAGCAACTGTGAAGCTTTTTATTGTTGGTGAGGCTGTTAAGCATGTTACATATCATATCGTGCCAATGCAAAGTTTGCCAGCAGTACAGTAACATTAATGAGCAGTTAGCAGAACTGTTCTCAAATCCAGTTGAGGCAGGATAGATGAACCTCTCCTCTCATCTCCAGACAACAATCTGTTATTGTAAGTGACTTACTGGATAGTTAGAAGACACCCAGTGTTATTTGAATTTGCTAATAGAGTAGAGATAACCTTGGTTATAACTAGTGGGCTTACATTAACACGAGTCAGACAGTTCATGTTAATGTTATCAACCTGCAAACTATGTTTTGTTAAAACATACAAAATTACGCACTGACACTTTTGTTGTGGTGGTGAAAAAGTTAGTTTAGAGCCGTATACAATAATATAATTACAGGTGGCTGTTTAAGGCCCATTTATGCTCAACGTTAAATATGGATCCGGATCCAGACGGATTTCTGCATGTTTCCGTAAAGCTTATGGATACAGACCACACGGAGCAGTACCACCAGAAACCGTGGGGGGCAGTGTTGCTGTCACTACTTGATACGTAGCTCTAGTGAGACACGAAGAAGAAATAACAATGGCGAAACTTTTTGAGGAAAGGTTGTGTGAGTTGGTTAGAAACTTTAAACATATCGTTTTTTGTCTTTTATGCAAGAGGAACATTATCAATATCTCCTCCACAGTCGCCATGTTTGTTTTTGAGTTTGTTGTTGTCATAAACATTTGATTCTGTGCTGCCTCCTGGTGGATGCATTGGTTAACATCCATGCCAACGTAAAGGACGCATGGAAGTATGTGAGCAGTGACGATAACATTGTTTGAAAAGGACGTATACATTTCCATACGTACACTGAGCATAAATGGGCCTTTACAGAAATCTCATCTATTATGGCAGTATTTTACTGAACCAACACCAGGGAAAGCCAAGTGCAATATTTGCAGCAATTTGGTGAGAACGGGGCTGAAACAGGGAAGACAGAAACACCACAAACATATAAAAAGGTACAGAAGAAAAAAGAAGATGCAGCTAGAGCTGACTCACTTCAGGTTAGAAAGATGATTGGTGCTCAAAGCTAATGGCAAAACTCAGATCCAAGAAAAAAAACAAATGGACACTTTACTAATAGAAATGATTGCCACAGTCAACCAGCTCTTCCACAAGTTGTTGGCTGTAGCAGAACTGAGCGATAGCCATGTGTAGAACTACTGCTGCACACAAAGGTTGTGAAGATAATCAAAGCACTGAGCACACCATAGAATGCTGGCTCCCATTTGTCTTTCACCACAGACTGTTGGTTTGGAGGAACTGAATCATTCATGATAACGTCATTTTATTGATAATAACCGCAGAAGAAAACAGTCAGTCTTTAATGTCAAGGCCATGTCTGGCTCCTATACTGGAGGCTACATCAATGAGCTGTCTCTTCACATGATGCATCATTGGGATGTCAACCAAAAAAAGAGTGGTACATGTATGTGAGAGACAGTGGTGCAAACCTGATCAAAAGCATGAGACTGGCAGAGATACTGGACCTCAGCTGCTGTGCACACACATTTGCGGCTTGTGGTAAAAGAGAGCAGCAGCAGTCAGAGAGCAGTAGGGAACATTATCAGCAAGTTGAAGACGTGCAGCACACTTCAACCTCTGTGTGCTGGCAAAACAGCATCTGATGATTCACAAAGACCTTGGATCATTCAAGCTGTTCCCACGTGCTGCAGAGGATACTGGAGCAGAACCTGAATATTGAGCACACCTGAATATAAGACGCACCAACTAAATTTAAAAAGAAAAATACATTTGCACATATATTTGTCTATAAGCCACAGGTGTCCATGTTGTAACATGAGTGAACCTTTACCTCTGAAAGCTTTTGTCATCTTTTTGCATTGAGTCAGTTCTTCACGCTGCCGTCTCCAACGTCTCACTATCGATTCATTGATGCCAAGCTTACGTGCAGCAGCTCTATTTCCTTCTTCGACAGCCAGATCGATTGTCTTTAACTTCAAAGCTGCATCATGTGCATTTCTTTGTGTGTTTTCCATGAGGGTGTGTGCATGATGTTCGAAACACAATCAAACTAACATCTTCTTCAGCGCATTATCTCTTCCACCTGTCTGTCTTGCTCTTGCGCTTCCTGCTAGAGTGCTACCCAGTGGTGGACAGTAACAAAGTAAATTTACTTGAGTACTGTACTTAAGTACAGTTTTTGAGTATCTGTACTTTACTTGAGTATTATTTTTGGGGGATACTTTTACTTTCACTCCACTACATTTGAAGGACAGATATTGTACTTTTTACTCCACTACATTTCTATTGATGCTCTCGTTACTCGCTACTTTTGAGCTTATGTCAGCTGATGATTTTTTTTTTTTTTTTTGCAAAATTCTGAGAAAAATAAACGTTCTGCTGATTTGCGTATGGTTTGTCTTTGTCGTATTGTCGTACCTGTACTATGTCATGCCATACAAAGAAATGAAGAAACTCCCACTGAGCAGGTCTTATCTCAAACCCATGATTGAGATTTTTGTCACAAAAACTGATCACAGCCTACAAAAACTCGTCTTCCAACCTGAAAAAGTATGTCGTGGTAAAGTAGCTGCTAACGTTAGCTAGCTTAATGTTTGTTAAATTGCAGATGAACATTTTAAACATAATTGTATGTGCTTTAGTATCATAGTTGCCATTTTTAAACGGTTTAAACATATGGCAACTGTTGCAGTGCAGTTGAATGATTAAGTTGACTTTCTGTTCATGTTTTTTATACAATTCATATCAAAGAGTCCAAGGTAGGGGTTAGGTGTGTTGAAATGTAACTGTGTTCTGAGGCTTCTTGACTTTATGTATTTATTTTTGAGCTATAAACATGTCTGAAGCAGAATCACATCAGTGTATTGTATAATGACAATAAAACTACTTTCCTGTATTTCCTGAGATGTTTTTTAAATACTTTTACTTAAGTAATTGTTTAAGCAAATACTTTAGTACTTTTACTTAAGTAATATTTTGACTAAGCTACTTTTACTTGTATTGGAGTAATATTTGACAATGAGTATCTGTACCTTTACTCAAGTAGTGAAGTTGTGTACTCTGTCCACCTCTGGTGCTACCTGGAGGCCATTAGTCTGTAAAACTCTATAGATTATCTGCATCATTGTTTAGGCAGCGGGGTTCAAAGCTTGTGAAAAAGTAGCGGCTTATAGTCTGGAATTTACGGTACATGTCCAACTGCAGAACAATAGGATATCACCTAAAATGTTATGGAGACACTTGGCCTTATTGAGATAAGCAAGTCAGAGGCCTCTGTCTCCTGCATCATACCAAGCATTGCAGTGATGAAGTTGCCTCCTCAGACAGAGGGTCTCACGCCTAAGTTTAAAAGCAGCAGCAGCCACTGATGGCTACAATTGACTCTACATTTAACTAGGAATAAAACACAGAGACACTGCTACAGTGTGCATTATGCTAATAGTGTTTATTCAATTTTATTTGTTTTTTAGTATTTGCAAATTTTAGTTCTCCCTCAGAAACAACAAGATGCTGATAAACCTTTTATTTATGTTTATTCAGGAAAGTTTTCTTATACATTGTTTCTTTATTTATTATGGGAGTTTTTAGTGGAGACTGCAGATTTACTTTAGTTAACAGAGACAGTGTTTTTTTCTTTGTTCAAAGTGGATAATACATTAGTGATAAATAAAGGCTGCTGGGTGCTACTGTGTGCACTAACATTGTTTATTCATATTTGATTTATTTATGTAAATTAAAAACTGTTCATTCATTATAGTCAATTGGGACGTTCCTCTCAATGGACGACAGAAAATCTGAAATCCCTCTCTCTACACATCAGTTTATAAACTGGAGTAGTGTCCACATCTTTTTCTTTTTTCAGATTTAGGGGGCCCCTATATTAGACTCTTGATGTTTTTGTTGTTCACTTGAAGGGCATCATTCCTTACAGAGCCTCCAGCTCATATCATCACAACAGCAACTCATAGGGTACTACAATACACCCTCTTTATTTAAAGGGTGCATCATGCTTTCTCATTTTGGGAGTTTCTTTACAGGGGGGGTTCTTCACACCCATGGAGACACTTCATTCCAGAGTGTCACATATAGAGACCCTCTATCGTACTCATAACTAGACAGTCTTTACAGAACATATGAGAGGGCATTTTATCATATTGTGAGGCCTTCTTGCTTTTATGTTGTGTTAATGTTCTCAGTGTATTTATTAAGTCTGCACCAGCTTTTACACCATTAAGTAGCATGACTAAGCTGAACTAAACACACCATAATTCATTTGAACTGTACTAAATGTGTTTTGAGTGAAAGCATTTATGAACTGGGAAAATGTATCAAGTGGGTGTAAAGTAACAAAAGCATGGTGTATTTATTGTTAGACAGAAAGATCTGGGTCCCTTCCAGTAGAGTCACTCTAAATGATCTCAAATCAAAATGTTGCAGATGAGCAGCTGTGAGACCAGCACACTGCCTGGAAGAAAGTGTAAACTAGACCAGTGATTCCAGACCGAGGGGACGTGACCCCGTCAGGGGGGCGCCAAAGATCCACTGGGGGTCACAAAACTCTCTTAATTTTAATGGATGTATTGATTTGAATGTGTTAAATATATGGCAAGGATAAGGGCGTGTGTATCGTGAACATTCCTCCTGCAGGATACACGGAGGTTAACTAGTAACGTAAACAGGAAACTGATGGAGAAATGTGAAGCGTCAGGAAGACCCTTTAGAGCAGCAACGGTTATGTAACTATGGAACGCCCGAAGAGAATAAAAAGAAAGGGTTCAGCGGGATATGTCTCAGAGCGGGAGGAGATTTGTAACTGAGCATATCTCTACGTTCTCCTTGCAAGTAGAAACTCTAATCCTGTTGTCTTGTCTTCCTTTGTCTGATATTTTAAATGTTTTAGGTTGTCTGAACCTGACATTAACTTGGTCCTTCGAGCCGGATACCAACACACCTAAGGATTCCAGCAGGCGTGGTAGACTCCATGAAGACCGTGGCCACGGCAAAATCTAAAGATCCTTTTCCAGGACTGTTTTTTGCCCACCTGTTGGAATCTGAGGGTTGACGGTAGTCGGAGAGGGAGAAAAGACGACAGCAGTGAGTTGAGTTTGTTTAAAACTAGTGATTGACTGAGGGTCCAGGGTTCAAGTCCCTGTTCGAGTGCCAGGGTTCAAGTCCCTGTTCGAGTGCCAGAGTCATTGTGCATTGTTTTGAAACCCTGTAAATTCTAGACACTAACAGGTACCGAGGGTCGACGGAGCCCGAGAATATCCGCGTAAAGAAATAGGGTCGACGGAGCCCGAGAATATCCGCGTAAACTCAGTGAAAACAAACGTGTGTGATTGTGAGTGTGTGGAGATTAAAATACCACTAGGTATTTTGTCTCATACAAAACAGTAGGATTGTAAACAGCAAACCTCTTGTGGATGCAAAGGCAAGAATTCTCCACTCGAAAGAGTTGAAGTGAGAATTACCACAACAGGAAGTTTTATTGCTGTCCTGCTGACGGGAAGCCAGTTCTTAGAACACCCTAGGTGTTGAATAACTGGACTAAAATTACTAAAATGGGGAAGAAGCGAGTAAACTAAAAAACTAAAGTAAGAAATATACTCCAAAGATTGGAAATGTGTTGAAACCCAGGATCCTGGTAAAATTAAGGACGTACGGATAGAGATACTAAGAGAAGCAACTAAAAGATACTAAAATGTAATAAATATTAAAACTTGGGGAGACGTCCCTAGAACATAGAAAATAGAGAAGTATAACCCTTGTACAAAGTAATGAGTATACATAATGTCATGATCTGGCTCAAAGTTCATGACAAAACAAAGGAGGAGAGCACACCATTAAGTTAAACCAAACCAAAATAATTTATTCAATCAACATATCTAGATAAATTAATCAAAGTTATGTGTTAGATCTGTAAATCAGTAGTGTCTGGAAATGTATGGATGCAGGGGTATGTTGAGTGCTAAAAAATAATCAAAGAAAGCAACCAAAGAAAAAGGGTACTGCTGCTGGTAGGGAGAGAGACCAGACTGAGTAGGCCAGCTGATTTTATAAACTAGTTGGAAATTGTTAAAACTCAGTAATGATATATATATATATATATAAATATAATTTTTTAAAGAAATAAGCCTGTCAAGAAAAGTACAAATAGGAAGTTACCATGAAAAAGTAAGAATGAAGGAAGCGTAAAGTAGAGTGAGGGTAAGTAGGAGTGTAGGCAAAGATGACCGAAGGAATACTGTGTTGTTGGCGTTGCAGCAAAAACGGACATGTGGCTCGACACTGTCCAGAGAAAGACAAGAAACGTTCTGAACGGAAGACATTAGGATGTTGGCGTTGCGGTACGGAAGGACACTTAGCTAGAAAATGTCCATTGAAGAATAGATGAGAAAAAGGGGAAGGATAGTATGGCGATAATTTATAATAGGCCATAATAAGAAATGAAGAAGGTCATGATGATACAGAGTTTTGGAAAAATGAAGCAGAGAAGAGAAAAGAAGGAGACAGAAAGTGTAAGAAAGAGAGAAAGCAAGAAGAAGAAATAGACAGTTGATGTTTCAAAGAAAAGATGGCGAAGAGAAATTAGACATGAGGAAGAAGGTGAAGAGGCAGTGGCAGCTAGAGGAGGTGCTAGAGGAAGAGGCATGAACCGTAGAGACAGAGGAGGAGGATTAGAAAGAGGAAATTACAGACAGAATCGTAGTTCCTTTGTTTGTTGGAACTGCGGCAAAGAGGGCCATATGGCCAGAGAATGTCCCGAAAGAAAAAATACTTCAGCATGACTAGACAAAGAGTCACCAATTGATCCTTTCCAGGAAAGTGATCATGATAAAACAAATAGAGACCTTTTAAATTTGCAAGATCTACTCTCAATGGATGATGTGAAGCCCGAAGTAATATTGTTGGTAAATGGGAAACCTGTTACATTTTTATGTGACACTGGAGCTTGTTGAACTACCTGTAGGGAAGGGATACCACAGGCTAGATTTAGCGGGACAGTTGTGGTGGTGAGGTCTGCAAGTGGGAAATTGACTGAAGTTGAAGAATCTGAGCCAGTATGGTTGAGGGACCCACATGGTTCATCATGTTGGTTGTCCATCCTGATGTTTCCTGAGTGTCCAGTTAACCTTCTAGGAAGAGATGGTTTGTTGTAATTAGGGCTAGCATTAGTGCCTACGCCTGAACGGCGAATTGCAGTAAAAAGAAAACTGCAGAGCGGAGATCTTTTTATTCTCCGAGGGATAGGACAACCATATTATTACTATTCCTTTGATGTTCCTAACAAACCACTGCATGAAACAGCAGATGCACTCATGACTGAAGGAAGAAACACCATATCAAAACCACAAGATCAAATGAGCAAAGACAATTTGCATATTACCCTTTGGTACAAAACAACCCCTGGTCCAGACAAAGAATATGAAGCTAAATTAGCTAAAAGGACTCCTACAAAAGTCACAGTGACATATATGTACGGAGATGGCAAAAGTACAGCAGTAGCAGCTGTATCTTTAAGAACTTATGAGAAGAGCATGCATAAGTCCTGGTATCCACCCCATACAGCCTTGTATAAAGACCAAAGTAAAGAATGGAAGGACTTGGGGAAAATAGTCCAGCAAGGGGAAAATGTCACTGATTGGATAGCCACGTCAGTAAACACGTGGGCAAGTGCATCAACGGGCCTGTTTAAGAAGGCGCTGTTTTGGCAAATACAAGTGCAAGAAGGAATACATTTGCATGTGTTCCCACCTAACAAAAGGTGATAAGTAATGTTAACAGAAGCAGAGGAAGATTTGTTAAAGAATATTCCTGATGAACTATGGTCTAAAGGACCAACTGATGTTAGGCTGGTGAAAGGAGCTTTGCCGTCCAAATTAGACCTAAGACAGAATACAGACCCTGTCTAAGACAATATCCACTGAAACAAGACGCACTTGAAGGAATCAAACCAGTAATTGAAGACTTGATTTCAGCAGGAGTGATAATTAAATGTAACAATTCACCTTGCAATACACCTATATTCCCAGTTAAAAAGCAAGCACCGTCTGTAGGAAAGAAATGAGTGCAAGTATGGCAAAATTTCAACCCCCAGATGCATTTTCGAAATGGATTGGACTTTTCCCAACCAAGAATCCAGACACCTTGACGGTGGCAAAAGCACTTTGTAAGGATATTATTCCCAGGCATGGAATTCCTGAGAAGATATATAGTGATAATGGAACCCATTTCGTTAACCAAGTGGTTAAGAAGATTGGTGCAATGTTCCACATAGATTTAAAAAATCATTGTGCATACCACCCTCAAAGTGCAGGATTAGTAGAAAGAACGAAAGGAACAATTAAGAATAGGCTGAAGAAATGTATGGAGGAAACAGGCAGATTATGGACACAATGTTTAGACCTGGTAAAATTGTATATTAACATTACAAGCACTGCTGGATTGACACCTTATGAGACATTGTTTGGAAGGCCTTACAGGTCACCTCAATTTAAGAATAAATGGGAAATAGATGAAGAAGCTAATCTAGCTGACTACATGAGAAACATGCTGGAAAAACAAAAATAGAAACAAACTGATGAAAATCAAAAATTTCCCAGCAGGAAATCCAATTAGTGGAACCAGGAGATTGGGTGCTAATAAGAAGCATAAAAAAGAAACACAGGCACTCACTAAAGTGGGAAGGGCTGTATCAGGTACTGATAACAACCCCCACAGCATTAAAAATAGCAGAAAGATCAACTTGGATCCATTTAACATATTGCAAAAAGATCATTTCGACTGAAGACTCCGACAGGGGAGGTGAGCCAAAGACCGATAATAAGGTGGACTTGGACATTTAGAGTCCGAGTACACCTGAAAGTCAGTGAAGATCTTACAAGCCACCAAACCTAGTAGAGGAGGTCTTTCAGCCAAAATGACTCCAAGATGGTCTGGTACTGAAATATCAGTCTGACAAACCTGTGTGCTTATCCATAAGCCTGTGGGCATATTCCAGTGGAAGAGATCCTCAAATTAGAGCAGTCCTATGTTATGGAAACCGAATCAAACCTGAAATGCCAAAAAGAACCTACAAGAAAGGAGAACGAATTCTGATGGCAAATAATGTGACGGTGGATGAATGGTTCCAAGTCACAATTGGTGTTTCTGGAACTAATAATAATTGGTTGTTAATGGTAGAACAAGCTGCTAATATGACTAAGACTGACTTGCATGGGACCAAGACCGCTTTTGTAAATTGTCTCGGCAGTGATACCACAGGAGTGTGTTATAGATGTTATGAATAACACAAACCCCAGTAAAAATTGTAGTATTTAGGATTTAATTTTCCCGGTCACGACGGCAGAAAAGAAAAAGCCGTTGTTCTCCAAGAAAATAGCTAGAGACAATTTTACGTGTATTAAAATGGAAATGATGATGTTGATCCTGACTGGTAAACAGTAAGATAACGAACTCTGAGTGTGAACTTATTTGTGCTCATAAAAATGATCTTACAACTGAAAATCTTTTGAAGTGGTTGACCTAAGTGATATGAGAATTTGGGCAAATGTGTGATAAACAGGAGGGAAATGATGGAATAATTGCACATAAGTTATCTCATATTTACCTTTTATATTTGCATCTAACCTTTTCTATTTCAGTGTGCAAGTGTGCTGTATGCTTAAAATACTTTTTAGGGAGTTATAGAAGTGGGTACACGACTGCAGGCTGATAACGTAGATGAAACTCAGGTTATCTCTGCAAAAGAGGAACTGCGACTAACCGCAAGAGGATAACCACTGTTGATATTTAATCATGCTAATATGTTGGTTTTCGATTACGTTGCTGCTGTGTGACCCCAACCCTTTAGAGCAGCAACGGTTATGTAACTATGGAACGCCCGAAGAGAATAAAAAGAAAGGGTTCAGCGGGATATGTCTCAAAGTGGGAGGAGATTTGTAACTGAGCATATCTCTACGTTCTCCTTGCAAGTAGAAACTCTAATCCTGTTGTCTTGTCTTCCTTTGTCTGATATTTTAAATGTTTTAGGTTGCCTGAACCTGACAAAGTTGAACATTTAATAGTTTTCCCTCATAATCCTTCTTTATCAGACCATTATTTAATAACGTTTGAATTCCTATTACTGGACTATAAGCCGTTAGACAGACATGTTCTTACTAGATGTCTGTCTGATGGTGTTGTCACTAAATTTAAAGAAATAATTCCATCAGTACTGAACTCAATACCATGTCTCAATACAACAGAGATGACTTATTCTGACTTTAGTCCCCCCCAGATCGACTGTGTTGTGGATAGTGCTGCAGACTCACTGAGAACAATTCTGAACTCCATCACCCCTCTAAAAAAGAGGGTCATTAAACATCAGAGAACAGCTACATGGTACAATTCCCAAACTAGACAATTAAAGCAAACTTCCCGAAAATTAGAAAGAATATGGCGTTCTACTAAATTAGAAGAATCTCACTTAACCTGGCAAAACTGTCTTAAAGCATATAAGAAGGCCCTCCGTAACGCCAGAGTCGCCTACTACTCATCACTAATAGAGAATAAAAACAGTCCACGGTTTCTTTTCAGTACTTTGGCCAAACTGACAAAGAGCCACAATACTACTGATCCATGTATTCCTTTAACTCTCAGTAGTGATGACTTCATGAGTTTCTTTAATGATAAAATTTTAACTATTAGGGACAAAATCAATCACCTCCTGCCCTCAATAAGCTCTGATTTATCTTCTAACACAGAATACCTAGAAATTGTTGTTAAACCTGATACTTTAGGCTGTTTCTCTCCAGTCGACCATATAGAATTAACTTCAATGATTACTTCATCCAAACCATCAACTTGTCTCTTAGACCCGATTCCAACTAGGCTGCTTAAGGAAGTATTCCGCTTAGTTAGCATTTCCTTATTAGATATGATTAATCTGTCTTTGGTGACAGGTTATGTACCACAGTCCTTTAAGGCAGCTGTAATTAAACCACTTCTTAAAAAGCCTACTCTTGATTCAGAGGTTCTAGCCATCTATAGGCCGATATCGAACTTTCCCTTTCTCTCTAAGATCCTTGAGAAAGCAGTTGCTAATCAGCTGTGTAACTTTCTACATAGTAACAGTTTATTTGAGGATTTTCAGTCTGGATTTAGAGCTCATCATAGCACAGAGACTGCACTGGTAAAAGTTACAAATGACCTTTTAACCTCATCAGACAATGGACTTCTCTCTGTCCTCATCCTGTTAGACCTTAGTGCTGCCTTTGACACTATTGATCATCAAATCCTGTTACAGAGACTTGAACATTTAATTGGCATTAAAGGAACAGCATTGAAATGGTTTAAATCATATTTATCTGATAGATTTCAGTTTGTAAATGTTAATGATAAATCCTCCATGCAAACAAAAGTTAGACATGGTGTTCCTCAAGGTTCAGTGCTTGGACCAATACTATTCTCCTTATATATGCTTCCTTTAGGAAACATTATCCGGAAACACTCAATAAATGTTCATTGTTATGCAGATGATACTCAATTATATCTATCAATAAAGCCAAATGAAATTAACCAATTAACTAAACTACAAACATGCATTAAGGACATAAAGGCCTGGATGACCTGCAACTTCCTGTTATTAAACTCAGAAAAAACTGAAGTTATTGTGCTTGGCCCTAAACACCTTAGAAACACATTATCTGATGACATAACTACTCTGGATGGCATTACTCTGGCCTCCAGCACCACTGTAAGGAACCTAGGAGTTATATTTGATCAGGACCTGTCCTTTAATTCCCATATAAAACACATTTCAAGGACTGCCTTCTTTCATCTGCGTAATATTGCAAAAATTAGACATATCCTGTCTCAAAATGATGCTGAAAAACTAGTCCATGCATTTGTTAGTTCTAGACTGGATTATTGTAATTCATTATTATCAGGCTGTCTCTAAAGGCTCTCCAGCTGGTCCCGAATGCAGCTGCACATGTTCTGACAAAAACTAGAAAGAGAAATCATATTACTCCTATCTTGGCTTCACTGCATTGGCTTTCTGTAAAATTCAGAATAGAATTCAAAATCCTTCTCCTCACCTTCAAAGCTCTTAATGGTCAGGCTCCATCATATCTTAAAGAACTGATAGTACCTTATGTATCTACTAGAACACTGCTCTCCCAGCATGCAGGTCTACTTGTGGTTCCTAGTATCTCTAAAAGTAGAACAGGAGGAAGAGCCTTCATCTATCAGGCTCCTCTCCTGTGGAACCATCTTCCAGATTTGGTCTGGGGGGCAGACACACTCTCTACGTTTAAGAGTAGGCTTAAAACTTTCCTTTTTGATAAAGCTTATAGTTAGGGCTCTTTGAGCTCTTAACTGCTGCTATAGGCTTAGACTGCCGGGGGACTCCCATGATGCACTGAGCTCCTCTCTCCTCCTCCCTCTCTCTCTCTCTATCCATCCATCTATATCCATTAACATTCATGTACTATTAATGCATTCAATAACCTAAACTTCTTCCCCAGAGTTGTCTGTGCTTTCTGGTCTCACAGGTAATCTGGGCCTGTAGACGTCCGGATGACAGATTCCAGTCCTGGACCTTCTAGCTTCATTGTTCATTTTCATTCTCTCCTCTATCCTTCCTTTCTCTACATCTGGCCCATGTGGACTGGGTAAATGGGGCCGTATGGGCAAACACAGGTGGGACCACCATGGAAACTGCAGACAAACCCACTTGGGACCCATACTTGCAGCCCAAATGTAACCCTCATGGGGCCCACATGGGCACGCTGGCTGGGAAGACTCTGTTACCTGCAGTACACACATTAACCTCATGTTTTGGAACTTTGACCTTTGACACTGACATCCAACATAACAGACAATCACTAAGGTCCATAACCATTATATTTCCCTTTTAAGCAAATGACTTCAAGAAACATGTTCAAGTTTGTTCCTTAAGGTTCTGTAAGGGCAAAGTTAATGAGAATATAAGAAATACATATATATACAGAAACTCAAACAACAGTATTGCAATTGAGTGAAACATTAACTTATAAAACAGTGATCTGACGGTGTTGACATGCTGTATTTAACTCTGACAATGGATAAATGTAAGCATTTAAGAACACAAAGACCTGGTTTCAAAATGTTGTCCCACAGTGCAGTTTGTATTTTTCTACTGTTTTCTCTCTTGAGATCATTTGTTCAAATAAATTCAGGTTAACTCTCCTGCAGGAAGTAAATAAAAAAAAGGCTTCAGTGCTGAGTGACGCAGATGTCTTCCTTCAGACTTCACTGAGCGGAAAAGTGAAAACAAGCCTTGCAGGAAATGGTTTGTAATAAATGTGCTTTGTGTCAGAAGACGTTTCCACTCCAGTGAATCAATATTTGTCATGTTTGTGTTCAACAAGGAACGCTGGAAATTCATAACCGTGTTTAATGCTGTGTTTATTCTGCTTCATACAGTTTCACACCTGAGAAACATCTTTCTCTCTTTCCTTCCCTCTATCTCTTCTTCTCTCCATCTCTGTCCTCTTCAATTTTGACTTTGTCTTTCACCCTCTTCTATCCCTGTCTCCCTCTTTAACCCTTACATACTGTTCGGGTCAAATTTGACCTGTTTTGACATTTGAAAGCAATTAAAAAACACATAAGTTACACTTATGTAGTATTTTTTAGACTTTGTGTAGTCTAAAACAACCGTAAGATTGGTTACCATGGAATTTTGTATAAATCGATAAATAGATACTTTATTCATCCCCATTTGGGAAATTCAGGTATCTTGGGTATGCTTGGGCTCAATCTATATCTACACTGTACACCTGTGTGGCTGAACCATAACTGTGAAGGTGAAGGATGTCATTTCTTCTATTGTCTAGTTTCATAATTCATTATTTTTCTGCCTGCACATCATTGAAGCTACGTCTTACCCATCAGGAGGGTAAATGCTAAATGGACTGTACTTTTATAACACTTTTCTAGTCTTTTTGACCACTCAAATACATGTCACATTCACCCATTCACACACATTCATACACTGATGACAGGAGCTACCACACATGGTGCCAATCTGCCCATCAGGAGGAAAACTAAACATTCACACATGATTATACACTGCTGGCACGGCAACGGGAGCAATTAGGGGTTAAGTATCTTGCCCAAAGACACACTGACATGTAGACTGGAGGAGCCGGGAATCAAACTGCCAAACTTTCAATTGGTGGACTGCTCTACCTCCTGAACTACAGTTACAAAAGTAAGAGCAGATTAAAAAGCAACCTAAAACCTCAGTAAATATGTAAGAAAACTACAATGCGAGACAGGAAAAATATTGCATATTGTGCAGTATTGCATTCATTGTTGCTCATTGGATGAATGAAATGGAAACATTCATGCACCCATCATTATAAATGGCCATGCCTTGGAAAGTTGAGCAAAGTTGTTCATTAATTGCAGGGTTGACGTTTAAATCCCTGACAGCCTGTCCTTGATTGAGACTAAACTAAACCCCAGTTACACTTTTAGTATAGCATGACTGCCTTCGGGGTTTGTGTGTGTGTGTGTGTGTGTGTGTGTGTGTGTGTGTGTGTGTGTGTGTGTGTGTGAGGTTCAGTCAGAGGCACATTGTAAAGTGTTTTGGTATACTGTATAAATTCAAGGCATTTACCATTTAAGGAACATGAACTGCTAAAGAACATTGACACATATTTGATTTTGTCCTCAAATGACATTTACAGGATTAAAGCCATGATGCATCATTACCTTACAGCCAGGTTTACACCGAGCCAAAAGGAAAATTCACAACACAACCTGAGACAAACAGAATCAATACCAGTTCAGCCTATAGCATGCTCATATTTCACCACCATATAAATCAATAGCATGAATGCATTCATCTGTTATTTATACACACTTCCTGTTCAGAGTCACAGGGGGCTAAAGTCTGTCCTAGCTCATATTGGGTGAGAGGAGTTACACCTGGGCAAGTATGTCACAGGGTCACGGGGCTGACGCAGACAGCTATTCACCCCCCACCCTTCACCCCAATCCTGTCTGATGTCAGAACTGGGGGTTCTGCATGCAACAATTTCTGTAACTTTCCGATACCAACAATCAGGATTTTCATTTTTCAAACCTCTACAACTATTTTGGTCCAACATTATAAATGCCCTCCAGGAGAGACTGAAAATGAAAACATGGAGGACTTTTCACACTCAGAACAGCTGTGAAGACCTTCACCTTCACATGTGGTAGTTCTTATGTAGAACACCTCACAACCATGGCTAATCTGGAACCTTCAATTCACCTAACCTGTTGACTGTGGGAGGAAACCGGTTAGCATCCTATAGCACCAACACACAGACACTGGGAGAAGCGGTTAGCTTCCTACTGCACCAACAACACACAGAATGAGCTCAGCTTGCTATCTATCTGTCTGTCTGTCTATCTATCTATCTATCTATCTATCTATCTATCTATCTATCTATCTATCTAGCTCACTGCATCCTGTGGGAGAAATCCTTCAGTTGTGCTCTAGCAGGTGATATCATAATAAACATTTTTGCTGTAATAAATTAAAGACAATGAAGAGTTAATGTGATGATATCAATCACATTTTACCAACTTTAACTTATATGGTCAAAGATGCGGCGTGTAAATTTAGTGTCCAGGGACCATTCATTTACAGTTTTTTTCCATTGGTTTGGCTCATTTCTTGAAACAGAAATTACATTCTCAAAACTCTAAGATCATTTGGCAGAACAGTCTTACAGTTCAGCACAACAACATAGTTCACTTGCAAAAGCTCATATCTCTCCCAAAACTGTTCACTCATGCTTCAATACTAAATTCCTTTCCCATATAAATAGTCAGTGCCACCAAAAGGCAAAAGATCCTTCTCAATTGCTTTGGCTCATTTCTCGAAACAGACTGGACATTCTCAACACTCTTGGTGCTTGGTGCCAAAATAACCAGGATGGTTCAGCACAACACCATGGTTCACCTCCAAAAGCTCATATCTCTCCCAAAACAGTTCACTCATGTGTCAAAACTACATTTCTTTCTCATATAAACAGTCATTGCCCCCAAAATGCATCGTCCCTTTGGCATTGTGTGAGCACTGCAAGTCAAAATGGTTAGATGTTTTGTCACTATGGCAGAGGACCATTGAAATATCCCTTATGTCCACCTCTCAGTCTTAGCACAGTCCTTCATTCACAATGGTTACTGTACTAGTTTTTTGTCTAGCTAACAGAACAGAATTGTGTATAAAACTGAAAAAAGAAAAGAAAAAAATAGGACTTTACGGTAAGAGTACCCTCCAAACACATTGCACTCATACTGCCAAGGAAATTGTAACCATTTTTATTCACACACATAAAGTAACTTCCATACATCAGAGTTACTAAAAGAAAATGTATATAGCACAATATACTGTAATATAAACATATACACAAAAAAAACAAGGAGAATTATATGTAGCCTACAGTGCTGTAAATAAAGCCGGAGATTCAAAACTAACATTTTTTCACTGGTCGCTGTCCTCACCCTCCCTCTCCTGGCCATCATCCTCACCCTCCTGGCCATCCACATGCTGCTGTCTGTCTGGCCACAGATTCTCGTCCACATCACAGCGTATATTCTCCCTTGTGATGCAATGAGGGAAGAAACGGCGTGCATGTCGCAACCATCCCCTGCACTGATCTCCTGTAATATCATCACACGCAGCGTCCATTGCATGGAGCAAGGACCTCTGATTTTGAGTCTGATGCTCATACACTCTCCACCTCCAAGCGGAGCAAAACTCCTCAATAGGATTGAGGAAAGGAGAGTAAGGTGGTAGGAACACCATGACCATCCTTGGATGAGTAGTGAACCAGGCTCTGATGAGCGGGCCACGGTGGAAATTCACATTGTCCCACACAATTACATACTCTCATTTTCAGGGATCAAATCAGAATGAAGGCGGTCCAAGAAGATGAGGAGCTTCTGTGTATTGTATGGGCCAAGACTGGGGATGTGAGTGGCCACACCATTCTCAGAAATGGCAGCACACATAGTTATATTGTCCCCACGCTGGCCTGGGACATCCACCGTGGCCCGGTGGCCAATAATATTACGGCCACGTCTTCGGCCCTTGGCCAGGTTGAAGCCAGCTTCATCCACAAACACGAGGATGTGAGGGGTCTCATTTCCTTCCAATGCCATTATTCTCTACAACAGTAAAAAAAGCATCAAATCAGTCATACAGAAGAGTCATAGAGTAACAGAAAATGACATAGGAATGTTCTATGTTCTCCTCCACAAGTTCAATATACTACTGGCCCCTACTCCAGTGGTTCCAAATCTGGGGTACATGTACCCCTAGGGATACTGTAGGCCTACGCAGAGGTACTACAGAGGGTATTTGAGAGAAAGCGGGGAGGGGGAAATCGTCAATGACTAGACATACTGAAATGTTACAGTAAAACCCACAGTATTGATAGATCTGCTTGGGAGGCACTAATTAAGCAAATACTTGGATTCAGACATCAGGTAAAGGGGGTACTGAAGCCAAAAAAGTTTGGGAACCACTGCTTAATTGTAAAAAGGTTATAATGATAGACAACCAGACTAACATGTACATACTGGTACCGCAGCTCTTTCACTCTATCAGAGTTCCTTTCAAATGGTACCCTGTAAAGTTGCTTCATGGTCATCTGATGCTTGATCAATATCCAGTTTATTGTGGAGATGCTTATATAATTAACATTTTGGAATATGGCATTGTCTTGTATGATTTGTATGATTGCAGTGCGGATCTGTCTCAGTGTGATGGCATTATTTGCCATCACCATGTTACATATGTTTTGTTCTTGTTGGTCATTGAGAAGTTTTCCTCTGCCACCCGTGCTAGGTTGTCGTCCAATCCTAGACATTCAAAGAACAACACAGTATTACCATTCGTAATGTATGCCTTATGTATTTTTACAGAATGAGTTACTAATGTAATTGTATTGTTGTTTTACTTACAGTAACTTTACCACAATTGTAAAGCATCACTGCACTGTTATACTACTGTGAACTGTATCATCAATAATTCAATAGTTTGTCATTTTTAGTGTCATAACATCCCATTGAGGTAAAATATTACACACACACACACACACACACACACACACACACACACACACACACACACACACACACACACACACACACACACACTCTCTCTCTAAATGAATAGGTAAATGAGTAAATTACATCTCTTGCTTTATGAACAGTGTGCTGTCCTATTCAACATATAATTCCATCATTGACTGAGTACATACCTGTTTTCCCTGCGAAAGGTTTGGATGATGGAGGAGACTGTAGAGCAGGGCACATTAGGCTGCACTCTGCAACCTGCCTCTGCCATTGTGAGCCGATGGTTGATAACATGGTCTATAAGTGTGGCCCGGATCTCATCTGGAACAGCATGGTATCTTCTTGCTTCTCGACCTCTTCCCCTATTCTACCACCACGCACCTCCTCCTCCTCTTCTTCTTCTTCCTCTTCCTCGAGCAGGCAGTTGCCCTTGTTCATTTACTTGTGCCTCCATGTTCAGAAAATGTACTAGTCCTGGTCAAGCTCTATATATACATGTTTGGCAGCATTCACAATCATGGACAGCACCTGTCAGGTAACTAAACATATTCTTTGATTGGTCATCTGAGATGTGTGAAACTCCTCCTTCCTTAGTCAAGTTCTATTTTCACCTGACTGTCAATTACTCTAATCAATTTATCAAATGTTCCAAGAGATTCATATATGATATTCATGGTATTAGGTTCTTGACTTATTTTGACAATTGAACAGACTATTTTGCATGTGATGACTTATAGAATGAAATGATGCTGACATGTTTTGGAGAGAACAACCATTAGACTGAGAATCAATCAATCAGTTTAGATCAACAGGATCTATTCACTTGGAAATTGTGCTAAATGTAGGCTAACTGTGCTAACTGTAGGCTACCTGTACTTAATCATTTGCAAAGATGTACAAAGACATTTGCAAAGTGATGAAATCAATGAGAAATACAATTCTGTTGTGAACAATTGCCAAGTGGTTTGGAGGTTTGTCCATGTTGTTTTGAGAATGTAATTCCTGTTTCAAGAAATGAGCCAAACCAATGGAGAAAAACTGTAAAATAAAAAGATAAAGATGTGTAAATATAATTTAAACTATTTTATGGCATTTGAATGTATTTGAAGGCACATTATCTGTATACTGTAGACATCTTAAACATTTTGTCCTGATTTTTATACAGTTTTTAACTTTAAAAAAAATACTGGTGCTGCTTCTGATAATTGTTTATAGGATCATTATTGTTGTTGCTAAAGGAATCACATTTAATCAATATTTTTGGGCCATTTTGATATGTGTCATTTGGTGTAATGAAATATTGTCATACAGTGTAACACCAATATTTTATATTTAAATACAGTAATTTGTCTTTTTTGACTCACAGAGACAAAAAATATCTTAAAGGTGTAGTAAAAGATATTTTTAAACATTTAAGAAAAAAATTCAGTGCAAGGCAGTAAATGTTTGTTAAAAACCTTCAACACATTTAGAGTTGTACCAATGACACATCAAATATGTGGTGTTCAAAATGAAATAATGTAATTTTTTCTGGGTAGTTATATTTCTGACAGTCTAAACATAAATATAGAACCAAATGATTGTGATAAATGGACATAAAAGACTTTTTGTTAAAACAACAATTAGTGTTACACTGAAGGACGTTTACAATAAAAATGAATTACTGGTTTTATTCTTGAATATAACTAATATAAGGGCATAGGTGACACTCCAATGAACATATTTTTACTCTAGTAGCTGTTTTATTTTTTTATTTTTTGCTACTTTTTGTCTTTGACTTCATTTCAATAAGAAATGGATATTAACCCTTACATTCTGTTCATATTCTGCACTTGTGGCGTTTATTGTATAACCATTAGAGCCATCAGTCTTCACTGCTACATCATAAAAAGAATGATTCAAACTATTAACTATTAATTTCACTAAAACACATGGCAATAGATACAGAGATCATTTGACCCACAACAGCCTCAATGGACAAACATTTGTAGCACCTATACAAAAGTATAACATTTTAATATATTTTCATTTTTGCATTTGTGGGACATCAAATTTAAGAATAAAATGGGTTAAATTTGACCCAAACAGTATGTAAGGGTTAAACAAAATACATAAATGCTTACATTTTAAAATAGCCACTATTTCTGCACAGTTTCCTCCAGTTGGTGCTATCATCTTAAATTATGTGAAGAGTTTGGCAACAGGGAAGTGAGAGAGAGAGAGAGTGTGTGTGTGTGTGTGTGTGTGTGTGTGTGTGTGTGTGTGTGTGTGTGTGTGTGTGTGTGTGTGTTTGTGTGTGTGTGTGTGTGTGTGTGTGTGTGTTTGCCTCTTCATTGTAGGGTGTTTGGTGTGTAGAGAAACACATTTGTGAAGAAACATGAACATTTCAGATTAGATTATGTAATTTCGGAGATGTTCACACTCACATGCACACGCACGCACACTTTCAGCATCTACTGAACCATGTCGGTGTGTGCATGTACGCCCCCTCTTGTCCTCTGTGCAACAGTGTGTAAGTCCTGATGTTACGTCCAATCAGATCAGACCATAACCACGACTCACCACTGGAACATTTCTGGGCTCAACTTAACGCCAGCCACCACACTCCCAAAAGGAAACAGCAGTGCTGACTTCTCCTCCTCATCTCGGTACAAATTAAAAAAGAACCCTATTAAATAAACCCTGAAATAATGTCATTGGTCTCATAGGTGGCAGAGTGTGGCGTGGCAGGAGCATGTTCGATTTCCTGTGATGCTGCCTGAGGGTCCCGACCTGTTGCCTGCCATGCTGACATCACATTATTCCACTCTTCCTCTTGTCAACCCTATGGAGCTTCAACACAGTTGCATCACTGGGCTTTTTTCAAAGTTTACCCTCGGGTTAATTGCATATACATATTAAAAACTTCAAACTTCAAAAAGGTCGCAGAAGTCAGCCAGACTGTGGGAACAAAACAAAACCCTGACGGGGAAGTGATGCTGCTTTAAAAAGGATGGAAATGACAGAAACATCTGACAGAAACCTGGCTAAAAATATTACATTTCAACCAATTACAAACTCTCTTGTTGAAGCTGTATTCAAAACAAGACCGATCATTACTCTGGAATAAACAGAGAGCTATCCAAAATACATACTGCTGTTTTTCCCCATTAGCTACAAATGGTGTGTTTCACTGCAGAGCGTTTTCCAAAGAATACTGTCAGTGTTTAGATTACCTCCCAGGCAACCACTAGATATAAACTGTATTTACACTGTGTTCATTTCAGTGCACAGGACTCTTCATTGTGTGTTGGGGAACATTACATTTAAAGTCCATGTAAAGTAAAAATAAATATGTGTTCTGAGTTTGACGTACCACAGAAAAGTGTGTTGTTAACCACCCTGCCAAATTTGAATGCTTAAAAAAATCGCCAAATATATGAAATTAGGCTTCAAAGTTGTGTAAAAATCAGCCTCTTTCTCTGCTCCCAAACGCTGAAACCCCGCCCCCTACCAAGTGTCACCTGTCAATCAAAGTCACCACCTCTACCAGAAACATGGACGTTACATCTGAGAGCTTTCTGCTGGTAGCTCAGCTGCTAACTCAGCGGCTAGCTCGGTGGCTAGCTCGTCAGCTAACTCAGCTAACTGGCTAACTGTAGACTGTAGTAGTAGTAGTGTGTGCTGAATGTATTTATACCTCTACAGCAGCAGGGGCGGGTTAACGCTCATTTTCAGATTGTGAAGTTTGTGAAGCCTAGCTCCACAATTCAAATCTAAATGGTTGAAATGCTTTTTACACCTTTTTTAGAAATACATTTATGACCTATTTAATGTGTTTAGAAGAGAATTCACTTTACACAGTCTTTAAAAGTAACTAGTTACATTCCATCATCTGTCAATCTTTACACTAGTAGCAGGAATGACACGCACAATGTTACTGGAATGTTCCTGCTCTTATTTCCTCCCACTCATTCTAAATAATGTGAATATTTCCACAAATTGAATGCTGTCCCTTCTGAGCCGCCGTACATGTGTGCAGTGATATAAGTGTCATCAGTGTGTGAATGAGTGAATGTGACATGTAGTGTAAAAGGAAATGAGTCCATTAACATGCACATGAAGCTCTAACTGAAACTAATCCCAATAATAATTTTTTTCAGGATTGAAGATTCCTTTTACTGTCATTGTAAAAAAAAATACAATGATTGCACCAAGTGAGGATGGATCTCAAACTAATAAATAAGTAAAAAGATAAAACTAGATAAATAACATTAACCTCTTAACGCACGCTGTTCCGTCTACGGGACGGGACGGATGTTAGGAGGTAGCCATAAGTTCTTCTGGATGTTTTAAACACCAACCCTTAAACATATATATTCATGCCGTACATCGTTGGAAAGCTTAGATTGTCCTGATTCATTCAAGACCACTCACGACTTATATGGTTGCTCACAGCCGTAATAGTATTAGCGATTAGCTCGGCTAGCCCCTGAGCTAAGTAAGAAAAGCTATAATGCTACATACCTTCAAAGTCTTCCCTTTATCCACAACGATCATCTTATGACTCAGGACTTTCTGTACAGCTTGCCAAGTATCCATTCTTGTGAAATATGAAATCCGTTTCCATAAAACCGGAATACTTTCCTCAATATGTCAACATGTATTTAGTCCAACACGTAACGTAATAACACAAATAACAAACCATATACGGTCCGTTTACGTCATTTCCTGACCTGCACGTCCAGCTCAGAGTACACGTGACTAGATGTTTACGACCGTGAGCCTCTTCTGCTTCTGACGACACCACACACAGGCCAATCGGTGTTTAGGATTAGGCAGTACATGTCTCCAAAGCCAATGAGGACATGTGACCGACGACAATGACGACATGGCTTTGATTGACAGCTGTTCTAGCCTATGGAAATATTCGGTGAAATGAAGTTGATAATCTTTTAGCCAATAGTCAGAGGTTTCCAACGGTGTATGACACTAAGCTATCAGTTTGGCTGTCCATAAACAAACTCCAAGCGTAACCGGCGTGCGCCCTGTGCGTAAAAGAGTTGAACCATATATCATTACGCACTCGGCATTTTGGTACACGGTTGGTTCTTCTTCGACTTGACATATGACTTATACCAAAATAAACAGATAGATAGATAGATAGATATGGCCAAACAAAAAAATATGATTATATATAATAATATAATATTTATTAATAATAATAATAATAATAATAATAATAATAACATGGTGTCAGCTTTCATTAGAGACCAAGATTTTGATTGTAGGCAAAGGGGATGTAAAGTTATAGGTGTTTGATTGTGGTTATACAGCTTTGGTAACCAAGTGTCCATTTGGAGTCTCCAAAAAGGACCTGAGGAAAACGCATGGACATACCTGTTGAAAAATAATTCTGAAAAATTCATCTTTTGGTCTTTTGACTCCAAATTTGGACTGCATGAAGCCAAGACCTGTGGCTGTGGCCTCATTGTGTCTATATCCTGCTGAGAGGTCCCTGAATGTCTGTACACATGTCATTGTAAAGGCAATCCTATGGGCGAGTAAACAACCCCATCATTGTAACCTCTGCCACTCTTTGTCAGTAAGACACAGAATCACACACTTTTACAAGAATCCTGAGAGTGTTTCCTTTCCAATGATACCAGACACATCTCTGAGTCTCAAACTATGTGGGATCTGTGCTGCTCACAACTTGGGCATGTCGTTTAGGCTAACAGCATAAAAAACAGGGGCGTGTGTTAAGTGGTTAAACAAATGAACATTAAATAAATAATATTTATTAGTCTGCTGATTCTATTTATATACTGATTACAAACATCCCTGCAGGTTTGAATGAACTGAGTATATGACAGTTCTCAGCTGAATGTTGAACAGCCTGATGTTGCATCATCAAAACAAACTATAATGTGTTTGAGTCATATCTTATAGCCTCCCCAGGCTTAAAAGAATACCAAACATGTTCTCTGTCAGAGACAAAGCAAAAGTGACACTACAAAGCAAATGTGGAAATAAAAGTAAGGAAAGGAGGAATAATCAAAATGAAGAAAGTGGTCTGCCACTAATAAAAAGTACCAATAACTCACAACACAGAGGCATAAAGTCATGAAACATTATTAACATGATGGTTGTGAAAATAAACGCTCTCATTTGGCTATAATGGAAAAATTATAGCCAACCCAACAGTGGACTCAGAGGACTAGACCGCTGTTTCCTGTTTCCAACCATGAGTCAGAACAGTCAGAACATCATGTTTATCACAGCCATGATGATGAAGGTAACTTCACTTTAAGGAAGTAGTAACTTTAATCTATACCAAATAACTAACTCTAATCCCGTGGTCTCCAACCCTGCTCCTGTGGAGCTACTGCCCTGCATGTAGGTATATCCTCACTCTAACACACCTGATTTTGATAATTAACTCATTATCAGGCAGCCACAGCTTGATAACGAGTTAATTATTAGAATCAGGTATGTTAGAGTGGCGAGCTACCTAAAACATGCAGGGCCGTAGCTCAGTAGGAGCAGGGTTGGAGACCACTGCTCTAATCCAAACCATGATCTTTCCCTTAATCTAACCAAATGATTTTAATGTCTAAACATAACCAGACCTTATCCACAGCACTGTCACACCACAAAACATCATTACTTTTAACCATCGATTTATAACAATTGTGGAAAGCAAAGACACATGATGTTGCCCGGCCAATTATGGCTGATAGGGGGCACCAGAGTAGAAAACGGACCTGTGTTTTTTTGGAGTCACATTATCTGGGTCTGTACTACTCGTACTAACTCTGACGTCAAGTATGTAGTGTGTTTCAACTGCATAGTATGCGATTTAGAGTATGCGAGAAGTTCCCCGATGGTTTACTAGATTAGCCAGAAATGAGGAGTATACATCAAGAGCTGACTGCTCACACTCATATTACCCAAGATGCAACGTAACTTCTGAAAAAAACCCAAAATACAAACGTCACAAATCACCACCTCTGTGGTTTCTAGTTAGCTACAGCGAGGGTATGTTCGCTTCCTGTTTTCAAAATAAAAGCACCAATTCTATCCTTATGGTTTTCTTAATAATAAAAGGTAATGGGTGTTTTATTTTGTGAAGATGACAGGAAGTGCGTTACTCGCTACGGCTAACTTGAGTGGCTCCGAATTCGCAGGAACAAAACTTTAAACTAGGGCTGTCAGCGTTAACGCGTTAATCGCAATCAGATTAATGCAATCCATAACGTGTTTTTTTTTTTATCGCATTTTAATTTTGCAAGCCTTTTTGTCCCTTCTACTCCCCCGTAGACGGCTCCTCTAGCTGTAGCGCTATGCTTTGAAGTGGCCTCCTGCAGTAAACCTACCGCGTTGATGGAAAGTAAGAGAGCTACTGGACTTTTGAACGGCTTGTTTAACTTTAAAAAACTTCCAGACGGTTCAGTTGACAAGCCAAAAGTAAAATGCAACCTGTGTCAAACGGAGTTTAACTACCACCGGAGTACGTCGAGTTTGAGTTAGCACCTCCACGCTAAACACCCAGGTGCAGCCAAGCGAGCCTCAGCTCCACCAAAGGACCATTTTGGAGTGTGGGAGTCGCAGCAGAGCCGTGATTGATTCCCAGTTAAGACACTCTGATAAGAAATGCTTTACATTATGGGCTTAAAACTGCCTTGAAATGGAAAATAACAGGATTTTAAACATGCAATTCGAAATGTGATTAATCGCGATTAACTATGGAAATTCTGCGATTAATTGCGATTAAGAAAATGAATTGATTGACAGCCCTACTTTAAACAGGTGTTATTTGGACAAATTAGCGTCACATTATGGATATAAAGGGCTACTTTCTCACCTTAAAAGGTTAGAAATGTGGATAAAGTGGTATATTTACAGAGTTTAGCTCTAACTAAACGAAATCAGCTTCAGCCTGCTGAGTTCAGCTTGGGTAGGGATGAAATGCATTGTGGGTTATTGTGTAGTTTACTACAGTGTAAACGGTCTGCTCACTATTTGGTCGTTTAGTGTGTAGTATGTAGGATGGAAGTATGTAGTATAAAAGTATGTAGTATGTGGTTTCGAACAAAGCCTCTGTCATTTAATATGGAGGACATGTTGGTTCCTCTATTAAAAAAGCAGAAATTCATGCTCATCGTAAGGGTGGTACCACATCATGACAGCATGGTACGGTGACGTATGCTCATGTAAAAATAAAGGTAAAAAAGAATCCATCCATTATGTATTCCATTTTCAAATTTCAATCTGAGCCACATATGTCAACCTCATGATGGTGCTAGATGACAAGTCAGGAGTTCATCAAAATCAGCAGGCTGTATTTACAGGAACCCACTAATGTCTGTATAAAATTTCATGGCAATCCGTCTCATAGCAGTGGAGACATTTAATTGGAATGACCAACACTGCTATCACTAGAGCCATGCAGGTCTTGGAACATCAGCTTTGAAGTTTAATTGTCAGCTCTGGGCCTATAAACAGTGTTGATGGTACTGGACAGCTACATCTGCTATATTAATTGTGAGATACTGTCAACCACTTCCTCTAAAAGACACTACCAAACTGGACTGTTACTTTAGCTGTGGCGTGGGTGTGCTGTGGGTAACTCACTTTTCTCTTCAGTTGAGGTAAATACTAATAAACTATCTCATTATTATACCAGGTTTTATCATATTTTGACACCATACTTGCTTTTCAGTGCCCACATAGGTAGTTATATCTGCACTGCTTCCTTATTTCAATGACTCACAAACAGCTAAATGTACAGCTGCAGATGAGGTCAACACAACATTAAAACAGTCAAACCTATCTCCAGAAGTAACCAGATCTCACATAAATGACATAAATGCATTAGTTTATTGAGGAGAATGTAAATGATGAGTGAATCCAAGCTATCATGCTTTGGATCTGGACTAGGAAGGAAGGCTAAATTAGCTATCTGCAGCTCCGGCATGACTCGGTCATTAGCAGCCTCAGTGCGGAATGACAGAGATAATGAAGTGGAGGCAACAGGAAGCAAACACAGACTTCAGGGCCACAGAGGAGCACAGAGGCATTAGCCAAGGCTGACAACTCCCTCCAAATGAATTAGTCCCTTTGTTTTTGGTCAATAATGTTTGGAGAAAACACATCGGGTGTAGGAACGGTTAATTGATTTAATGAGGAGGGGAATCGTTTCTAGTTTCAGTTCGGTCTAAAGTATTTTATTCCTTTCCTGCTCTGCCTCATATGCACTTTTTCAAGCTATCGACTTCAACCTCCACACCCTCCTCATTCCCCACACACATCCTCCTACCTGCTCCACTCCACTTGACCCCCTTTCACTTTGAGTGATGGGAAAAACGGCTGTTGAACTTATTCACACAATTATTTCTTTGAACTTAATTAGACTCATTATAATGGTCTTGTTATATCGACAGACTTCAGTGAACTCATTATAGTCCCACTTCTGGACTGTATTAGAATATCATATATTATAATATTCTTTTGTTATAATCTGCTTTTTCTCCACCTACAATTTATATCGTATCTCCAGGCATCAGAGGTTGAATGATTTATCTTGAAAGTATAATGAAAGTACCTTTCTCAAAGTTTCTGCTGTCTTCTTCTGTTTCCTCTTAACATGGGAACTATCTTACTATTTTATCAAGTCACTTTATATTGACCTAATCTGAACTTCACTTGTACTACGGTCGCTAGATGGCGTCTTTAACTCAAAGGTGACGTCCAATTTACCAATTGATGACAACACCCTTCTGAACCTACTAGTACTGTAGGTGTGTCAGGCCCCTTCTAATCCATATCTATGAGGTTGATAACTCTCATTCAATCCAGTGATAACATTCTAAGTGGGGGGTATATATCACTGTGAGTGAACCAGCACACACATTAGCTTGTAGACTTTGCTCCATTCATTTGCTAATAGATAAAGCCATGCCCACCTCCATAATTAATTTATGTTCCTCCTCTTCTTCATTTTTTGTCTTTTTGAATTACTTATTTGCAAGACATTTTTTATTGCAGTCACTTCTTCTTTTCCTCTCTTTGGTTGTTTCAGTTCATTTTCTGCTCACCAATCATCACAGCCGTCAAATAATAATAAATAATAAATAATAAATAATAAAACCCTATCAATCATGAAAAGTAATTTTCTTGTAAATTTTCATTTTATAATACTGCTCACATCATTGAGGGCCCCTGTTGGAATTATTGTATAGACGTTATCTCATATTTACCCTTTCTATGATCATTGACCGATTTGTAACCGATTTGTGACCCCCACTCCTTAGAGCAAAAATGACTATGTAAATTAGGGAAATCCTGAAACCAATAAAAAGAAAGGGTTCGGCAAGGTTTGCTCAGAACGGGTTGGAGATTGAAACTGAGCAGATCTCTGGCGTTCTCCTTGCAAGTAGAAACTCTAATCCTGTTGTCTTGTCTCTTTTGTTTGATATTTTAAGTGTTTTAGGTTGCCTGAACCTGACAGCCCCTTTCTTTACCAGGGCCCCTGGGCACTTGCCCAGACTGCCCGTGTGTTAGATCCAGCCATGCTGGTCAGTGGTTTCTTAAAGACTGTGTAAAGTGAATTCAGACATTTTCTTCTAAACACATTAAATAGGGTGCCATTCTTTGGCATCTGAAAGGTAGACATTTATTAATAGACTTCCACCATTAATGTGTTCTTGGTGCAGAAAGTCTTTCTTCAGTGTCCTTTACTTCTACCATTAGGAGACTATTTAGCTGTGTCAAGGACAACGTGTCAATAATGATGCTTTTGTTCTTTTCTGGTTGGGATGTTCTCATAGATCATTGAGACTTTATTTTCCACTATGGAGTAAAAGGCTGAATTTGTCCTGTTAATGCAGATTTTGTGAGTATTACCAATGGTATTGGCTGAGGCTTATTATTATTTATTAAAAGGTTACGACATTTTACAGTATTTATATCATATTGAAAAACTGATGAATTTTTTGTTGCCATCATCACATTTCCTGGGAAATACCCAACAGCCCAGGCCTGCAGGTCAGAGAATAGTCTCCTAATGATCTTCATCGTTGTCCAAAAACTATTAAGAACATGTCAGTGAATCAGGCTGTTGTACCTGAAGACAGTAGTTACAGGACCTTGTTTAGAAACGGCAACAAAGACTACTTTTGTACTTATAGTGAAACTTCAGTCAGTAGTTATAGGTTTGGGTTGCCATGTGATGAACTGTACCGTCCTTAGTGATCCCCTTACCTTTCATCTAGCAACCTCATCCAGACCTGAAAAACTGTCATTCCCAAAAACCTCAGCTGAACTTTCTGTGTTTAGTACTAATCAGCAAATGTGATATGAGCATGCTAAAATGCTAAACTAAGACAGTAAACGTGGTAATCATTACATCAGTGTACCACAACAGAAACAAAAGAAGAAGATAAACTGTGTGTACACAGTTCCAAGTAAAAAAGAGACCGAGGCAAAAGAGGCAGAATAAAAGCAGACTGATAAGATCGGGATTCGAGTTGAGCCGTGAGACATTGTGTAATTAAAGCAACACTCACACTACAATAGTGTTGGCAGCATGTCGTGTGTTGTGTTGAAGTTCATTATTGTTGTTGAGACAAAAAATCTTGTTGAACTTGGCTAGCAGCCGACCTCAATATGACTAGCTGTTGTCCAATAATATCACTGCTGCAGTGTTTACATGTGTTTATGCTATGTATGTATTAGTAAGTCAATGGGCCAAACTGTTTATATCCCTAACAGACAGGCATGATAATGTTAGTACATAAATGATTTGTTCTTCTATCACTGCACAACTCAGCAGCTATGAGTGAGTCTGCAGATTTAAGACATTTCTTTATCAAACAGCCCAAAAGACAAGTGAGTTCAGTGTGTTTAGGATGATGTCATTATCTCATAGCATCGGTAAAGAGGGAAATACTATCTTTGCAGTTAATATGCCATTGCTTAATTTACACTGATTCTTCTCATACCTTGTCTTTGCCTTACTCATCAGTAGAAACACAAGTGAGTGAAAACATAAAATCTCAATGTGAATGAAATGAACTTTCATTTAATGTGCATCTAAAGTTACACATTGGTTGTGTTAAAGATAATCAAGTTTATCTAAATCATTGAATCATTTTAGTCATTCCTTTGTCCAAGAGAATTTTACGAGACAGTCTGCCATCTTTATCTCACTGTTATGATCTGTTGCTGTAATTCATTTATGTGACTGTAGTCAGCATGTAGTCACATGACACAGCAAGGAAGACAGGGACAGCAGGGACAGAGCTGAGTTACCTAGCTAATCATTGCAATAATAATTTGAATTAAAACTGCAAGCAGTGATGAACGGGCCCTCGCGCCCCCATGCACCGCCCCGTACTCGCATGTCGGTGCGTGCTGCAGTCACACGGCAGACACAGCGGGCACGGCAGACACAGCGGGCACGTAGACGTCTTGGCACCTGGGCTTGTAATGAATGTTGTGTGATGGGGCTAAGTCACATTGCATGTGTCCACTAGGTGGCGCTAGAGATCACCCACCAATTATATGTCATGTTGCAGTGTATGATGTGGAGAACACATCCTGTAAATTTCATATAAATCGGATAATGTTTGTCATATGAGGCTTACTTCCTGTGTCCACTAGGTGGTGCTGTGTATATGACACAGTATTGATGCATAGATGTGTTCAGGGCGGGACCCTCTCCATGCATGATGAATTTGGTGTAGACAGGACAATGTCTGTAGGAGTTATAAGGACTTCCTGCCTCATGGCGAAGCATCGAAATTGTCCGCACAGCCACGCCCAACAGGAAGAAGTCATAAAAAAGATTTTGATAACTGGCGTTATGTCTTAGCTGAGTCAATTTCAGATGTAAATACTTAAGATTATGAGAGTAATTAGTGAAAGAATGAAGCAAGTGACTTCCTGTTGCCAGTAGGTGGCGCTATGACTGTCACTAAATATGAGACTGTACATGTGTTCAGACCAGGACACTGAACAAGCATATTAAATTTGGAAAAGCTCAGACCATGTGGAGTCAAGTTATGAGGGTTTGAAATTTCATGGCGAAGGATCGAAATTCGCCGCGTCACCACGGCAACCAGGAATGGCGGGGGAAAAAGCTTTTGAGAAATTTCCATCTCCAATGTCTCAAGATGATCCTGTGTGAATTTGAAGTGGATGGGATGAAGATTATGGGAGTAATTAGTGAAAGAATGAAGCAAGTGACTTCCTGTTGCCAGTAGGTGGCGCTATGACTGTCACTAAATATGAGACTGTACATGTGTTCAGACCAAGACACTGAACAAGCATCTGAAATTTGGAAAGGCTCAGACCATGTGGAGTCAAGTTATGAGGGTTTGAAATTTCATGGCGAAGGATCGAAATTCGCCGCGTCACCACGGCAACCAGGAATGACGGGGGAAAAAGCGTTTGATAACTTTTCATCTCCAATGTCTCAAGATGATTCTGTGTGAATTTGAAGTGGATGGGAAGAAAACTGTAGGAGTAGTGCGTTCAAATATGATGCCACAATTTGCATTAAAATCAATATTTAGATTCAAAATGGCCGACTTCCTGTTGGTGTTAGGGTATGTGTCCAAGAGACTTTTTGGTGCGTCTTGACATGATGAACATGTGTACCAAGTTTCGTTTCTTTATGTCAATCTGTCAAGAGGGGCTCGCTTTTATTGATTTTGCAGGGGGCGCTAGAGAGCCATTTTGCCTCGCCCATTTATGCAAACCATAAAATATCAAATTTTTCGCCGGGTCTGACTTGCATGCTAACTTTGGTGAGTTTCAGGGCACGTTTAGTGGGGGAAAAAGGCAGTTACTTTGTCAGAAGAAAAATAAAGAGAATAATAATAATAATCATGGCAAAAACAATAGGGCTTCGCGCTGGTCAGCGCTCGGGCCCTAATTATATTTGTAACTGGATATCACATTATGAAATGTTATCACCACTGAATACTTTAATGTTGTTAAACACCACTGAATGTATTGCACTGAAATGTCAGACTTTGAAAACAACCCTTATGAATTTTTGAAGTCAGAGTTTCACTTTGTAAAATTCTCAATATTAAAAAAAAGAAAAAAGAAAAAGACAATTTCAGTACATATTTTAGGGTTCTCAAATTCAGGTAGAAAATGTGTCTTCCTAATATTCAAAAACTTTATTCAAGTTGCTCAATTAGCTCAAATCAGAAAATTCAGATCTGAACATTGGTTATGGAATGTTCTGAGAACCCAAAAATAAAGAAAGCTGGAAGTAAAGTTTTTGGATTTGTGCAACTTGAACGTGACACAAGATAACATTCAGAAAGGTTTTCAAGTCGAGTATTTCAGTGAAATAAATTTTGTGGTATTTAAATTTCAATATAAAGTTTTCAGTAGTGATTAAATGCCAAAATGTGATATTCAGTTGCTGATACATTTCCAATCAGTATGGCAATTATTTGCTTTCATCACACACACATGCACACACAGACTGTAATTTGCTCACTCGGTCCACCCCAAAGCCCTTAGACGAAACTATATGCTTTATGTTAATCAATATCTGTTTTATGTAACAGCCTTTGTGTGTTGAGCTCTTAGCGCTTCCAACATGCAGGTGACCTACACTCAACACTGTGCCTGAACGCCTTGAGTGTAGACACACAGACACACAGATAGAGCTGGGCCCTGAAATAAAGAAAAACTAAATAAAGCTCCTCATATAAAAAGATGCTTCTTCAGGACAACATGTTGCTGTGTGGAGGTGCAGAGTGTCACAACATCAACTCACAGCTACACACATCTCAGTGTTTAGTAAAATAAAGACAGAAATAAAGAATATAAAAATTGCTGAACCTATGAATATGATCACATCAGACAGATGCTAATTCAGCCATAAACTAAATAGTCACATTATTTAGTAACTCCACTGTTCACCCACTCCACTGTTCATTTCAAATATGAAAACTGTAAAAGAGGCAGCACAGGATTATTTCTCATATCAGGCATGTATGTCCTCAAGCTGACACTTCTTCATTGACTTTGTCTCTTGCCTCTGTATTCATTCTGTGTCACTATTTTGAACAAACTGGAGATTGTACTTCATCTTATCTTGCAAAATCAGGATAACTCAATTATATATGATATAAATCAAACATTGCTGACACAGAGCCATGATGTTTCTGTTGTGTATTAATATAATCAGAACACTGGGCAGACTACCACCAGCAGAAACGTCACATTTCTGCCATTTCTCATCTTGATTTGCTAAATGTGAAAGTGTGTCGACTAATAATGAGCAAAGTGGATTTTTTTTCTCATCTCAACCTCAATCAAATAATAACTTAAGTCTTGTTTTTGCAGGTTATTAACTGAAATGTTATCAGCTGATTTTCACACTGTTTAACATGTTCCTTTGTTTGCCTGCACTGAGTGTGAATAATAGCCGTGCAGAGCTATTCTACACTCTGCTCGTCACTCCCACCACCTCCATCACTGTGCGGCGGCAGGCCTTACTCTGAAGCTCCATCATTACATTTCCTGCTCATTTAGGTCAATTGACCTGAACAGCTGGATACCAGCCAGGCAGGCAGAAGTCAATTATCGAAAATGATTGTTCCCTCGCCTCCATAAAAATGATATGGAGTCATAAACGTCACTTGTGTCTTTAACAGGGGAAAACTGCCTCTCATGATGAGTGGACTGCCCTCCCACTCACATGGTTAGTGGCTTTGCTGTCTGTGTTAACTGAGCCACACATGTTTCACAGTGTGTTTCATCCTCAACCATCCTCAAATATTAACACAGGTGGAAAAACTCTCTGCATATTCTGTCATTATGTCTCTGTCTCCTCGTCTCCATAGTAACAGCAGGTTAATACCTGTACTTCAAAGGTTTTATTAATAGAAACAGTTACCATAAGTAAAATCACCTTCAGGTTTGGTAAATCACAATGCTTGTGCTAAATAACATATTTACATTTTCTCCTCCCTGTATTTTACACACTGGGGTTAAAACGCCTCATATTACATATTCATTATGGCAAACATACTAAATGAACAGCATGTATTATCTTACACAGTTGAAATACACAAACCTCAACATTATTTACATTTCTTGAATGTGAAAGCTATGAATGTTTTAGCACACCAACAATTAGCATGTAAGTATTGTTTGATACCTATTCTTTAACCTTACTGTATGATCTGTGTACCACAAGATAACCTCAAGCTGTAAACGTCTGCAGTACTGCTGTATTTAACCTTTGAAATAACCAAGTACTCATAAAAGCTTTCTCAAGTCTCTCTTTTGTTTCTGTCAAAAATATTTACGTGGAAGGTTTCTGTGAAGAAACTATTGGAAAACAATCTGTACAAAGCTACTACAGATAAAATATCCAGGAAAGAGAGAAAAAGAACAGCGAAGAGTTACAGCAGAGGAAACCATACCAGACCTTTTAAATCATCTGTTATGCTCAGGTTTCTCCAGAATTGCATCCTTACAGTACCTGCCATGCTCATATTTCATAAGTTAACTGTAAATCTTTTAGTTGTATAGTTACAAACAGGACTTTAGTGGAGACTAAATGCACATAAACACCATTTACCCAAATCCTAAAAGTAGTGTTTGTGCAAGCTTTCATCACTTTACAGCTGATTAAGTTAAGACTAGCTTGCTACCAAAGTTTCTGTTGTATTCTCATGAGACCTGGAGACAGCTGTTTATGAGAACAACAGTGTTCGTTACAAAATCAACTTTTAGGGCTGTTTTTACAGCTCCAGTTAGGCCTATGAATGATACCTGGACACAATTAGGTATGGGCAATTGCACTCAACTTGATAGTTTTCAACTTGATAGCGTGATTGTGTATTATGAATTGGCTCATTGCCTAAAGCTAGCTATTTGGGACCAATCTATTTCCAGGAAGTTGTGTGTGTGTCCATGTGTGTCCTTACCCACTGAAATGGTCCAGACTGCCATGATTTTGATACGGGCCTTGGTGTGGGAGTTGAAGCGGCTGTGTTGGAACGGGTTTCGTATAGCGATGTATCGATCCAGAGAGATGGCGCAGAGGTGCATGATGGATGCTGTGGAGAACAGGACATCCAGGTAGATCCAGATGGGACAAAGCTCAGGGGGTAGAGGCCACCCATAATCTACAGGAGGGGATGGATGGATGGATGAATGGTGAGGTAGAGGAAGAGAGAAAAAGTAAAATACTTTTTAGTATCAGAGGTTCAAAGCTGTGGAGTAGATGAGGATGATTGTGGTTGGATGAATGTCTCTATTCTAGTATTCTTCACACAATAACCTTTCAACAACCTTCTCAAAATGTGAGTTCATTGATATAAAGCAAAAACATTTATACAGTTAGTTTATCATCATTTGGCATCATGGCAATGCTATTCATCCATCCATCCATTTATTCATCAGCACCATATCTTTGTTTCTACCATTGTCAGTGTTACATCCAACACCACCCAACATGTGTGTATGTGTTTGCGTGGAGTAGTGAGAGATGGTACCTTCACACATATACTGTGTGTTTTGCATTCAGCGCATAATTGTTAGCTGCCATACTAATGAATCAACAATGTCATTGACATTCTTCTTTTTAAGATCCCAGTAGCTTGTTAGAGACGTTGTACAGAAGAGAATTTAGATGGTGAACACTGGGTTGATGCGGATGTCTAACATTTTCTGATCTGAACCCTGAACATCATGGAGTCAGTGTGGAATAAAATCAAGAGCAAAGCATGCTCGCTCTAAATACTGATTTTTATTAAGGTTTCTTCTGTTTATTGAACTTTGTATGATGTTTGTTGAAAAATGGAAATTATTAATGGCATTATTTTCGAGATCATCCTTATACATAGTGCATCAACCTTTTGCACAGTACTGTATGTTAACCTTCAGTTCACCCTGAAGGAAAATTAATATTATGGCAAATTTCAAAAACACCAATGTCAATGTCATGGTAGTGAGGGAGGAATAATCTCCAGTTTTCATTTGAATTGAACCAAAAAGGTGAGGTGTGAAAGCACCCTCAGATAGCAGGTGATCTGCTCCTTGTGTATTGATCAACCATGTAACCGCTTAGGTACAAATGTGTTGAAGTGAGCATGTGAAAGCAGGACAGTAATGAAATAAAATAAAATAAAACCATTGAAATAAATACTCTATACTCTCTATCCTGTGTTTGGCTCCACACTGTTGAAGACACAAGCTGTTCAAGAGTCAACAGCTTGTCTATTTCAGATGAATAGATAATAAAGACATACTGGAAGGTTTGTTTTTATCCCTGACTGCCAACTGTATTTGTTTTTAATGTATCTGTCAGTAATAAAAAGCATTAGCAGAACCATAGTGATGGTTTTCATGTGCTTGTTGCCTCTAAAAAGCTAATTATACAGTGACCACACAATGATGAATGGAATGAGTCATACAGATGGATCATGGCCAAAGGCAGTAAAACCCACTTTGAACTGAGAACATGCTCTACATACACTGGTACACATTGTCTTAGCTGTAGGTGCACAGACTGGAACTACACATCTGCACACATAAATATGTACATATGTTCACTACACATACCACATAACACACAAACACACACCAGCAAATATTCCTTATGACTGTCGCTCTGCCCCCACAGCAGCCAGAGAAATATAATCCTGTACAGCTGCCAATGGAAATGACATTATACAACATTTTGAATATTGTATAATTAATCTGAATGGAGGCCTTTATGTTACATATATGTATATATATAGGTGAGACAAATTTATTCATAGGCCATTTCTTAAACACGTCAGTTCAAAGTACACAGAGAAAAATAATCAGAAATAATAATTAGAATATAATCAGATCAAATCAGAGGGGGATAAAAGAATGGAAAATTAGTAAAAGAAAAGTAGCATTTTTTAAAACAGATACTGTTTTCTAAAAAAATGTATTAAAAAAGTCTTCAAGTCTACAGCCACAGTGATGCTAATACAAAGCTACAGTAGATGGAGACCAAATCAAACTTGAATACAGCAGCAATGTGGCATTCTATCATAGTCAGAGCAGGCAGTCACACTGAGCCTGATTGCATCCTGCTACAATCCAAAAGCCACAAACTCTGAACAACACACACATACATTAATTAAATCGATTCACTTTAATTGTCATTCTTATGCAGGTACATAAAAACGAAATACTGTTTCACAAGTTAAAAACACTTCAAAAAAAGAGTGCAATAATTAACATTCAAATTGTCAGTTAAAATTAAGACACTACTGTATATAAATAATATTCCACAAATAGTTAATAAATAAGTGCTAAACTAGTTTTAAAATTAAGTGCATAGTGGAGATTATTGTGATTATTGTTGTGCATTCAGTAGTCTGACAGCAGATGGGAAAAAGCTGTTATGTAATCGAGATGTTCTTGTCCGATGTCTTACTAAAGTCTCCTTATTAATATGAACACGTCTTGATTTGCACCTTAGCTTATTGAACACACCACTAAATAAACAGTCACTGAGGAAAAGTGCAGCACTAATGACTGTAGCGGTCCAACCTGCTCAACACAGATATACTGCAATGTATTTCACGCATATTTATATGAACATAACTGTAGACAGTGAGCCTAATCACCACAAGAAAGCTGGTGTAAAGGTATCAAGCTGGAATGCAGGCTTTACTACATCAGACAGTGCTAGATCAAATAGAGGAACCCTTGAAATGTATATTATAGTTAACTCAAAACTAGATTTCCTTCCACATATCTTATTTCCGCATGTCTCCCTGTTTGATTTTTTTAATATATATTTTGAGGAGGGGGGGGGGGGAATTACACCCTCATCATAGAGACAGTGTAGATAGGACAGGAAATGAAAGGAGAGAGAGATGGGAAGCGACATGCATGAAAGGTCTGCTGCTGGATTCGGTCCACTGACGTTAGGGGTTTTACGGCTACAAAAGAGTGAGTGAGAAAAGAGGACATGGGCGGAAAGAAGGAAGGAAGGAAGGAAGGAAGGAAGGAAGGAAGGAAGGAAGGAAGGAAGGTGATTGAAATTAATTCTTGACTCTATGAAAAATAAAAACTGGCTTCTTTGCATGGGCTTTGACTCTCCACATGATGACTTCCAGGGTTGGAATATACATTTAGCCTCAGAGGAAACAACAGAACAGAACATGTGGGAATGACAGTGAATCACCACATGGAGGAGAATTCAAATTGTCAGACCAAGCACACAAAAAACAAAAAAACAGTTTGCAGTTGGGAGATCTTTCTTAGTCAAGGTGTCACCGCCTCCCAAAGATCTACCCTAAGGGGTTGGACAAAAATAGACACGGAGCTGAGGAGATTAGAGCGAGCTCATATTAGGTGTCTACATAACATCCAGGGTCAGGATGGAGATGTGCAGCCCTTCCTCCCCCCTCCTAATTCTCTATCATTTCCTCCAAAGGTATAAGTGACGACCTAATCCAGGGTTTTATTATTTGGGAGATGACTCATTCATGTCGCTCAATGTCACCATGGTCACCATCAGACTCATCACTCTTGTTCTCTGCTTTTCTCTCAGTTTTTCCTTTTCATTCTCATTGCACTCAGATTGTTTTTGTCTTCTGTCTTACTCTCTGTCCTACTGTGTTCCATTTATAAATCTCTCTCCCATTTAGGCCCATTGCACTCAGGCATTGGTCTCAAACAGCATTTTTTCCAACCTTCTACTTTCTCCTGCATTTGAGTTTCCATGCAGTCTGTGTTTACTTTTTGGAATGTTTGGCATGATTACTTCCACTGTCTTAGGGTGGAGAGATTGTGGTTGTCTCCATGTTTATTCTAGGTATATTTTAAGCCATTGCAAAATACAACCCAACTGCAAAATATTAAACTTCACCAATTTTGCACATAAAAGTCTGTTCCCTGCAATATGTTGGGGGAAGGGGGGGGGGGCTGTGTGGAATCCATAGACTGTATAGAAGAAATGGACGTAATTTCTGTGACGTCACCCATTGGTTTGTGGACTGCTGCTCGGAAGCCAATAGTTTCTGATCTGGGCAGCGCCATCTGCATGCTGGGAAAAATAAAAACACGGATTCTACTTATATGGGAATGAGGCGGAGCCATGGGTGGAGTGGGGGAAGTTGCTATGGTTGCGAGGGCTGGATCTCGAGGACATAGGGCAATCAACCTGCAAATCACGACGTAGCCACGCCCTAATGCATACCCTGCTTTATCGTCAAATATAAAATCACTTTAGACACACATTGACTTGTAAAGAGACGGAAGTCCTTTTGACACCAAAAAGGTCGCCCCCTGGTGGCCTTTTGATAGAATGCAGTTCTAAGTTACTTCTGCATTGGCCTCATTTCAGAGGACCAGAACTCCCCGTCTGGTGGAATCTGATACACTGCCTCAAGTGATGTCCAAAATCTCCCAGAGGTGTTTAATTGGATTGAGATATGGTGACTTAAGGCGAGAGTACCATTCAGTGACCCCTTGTTCCCTATGGATGGGGTCATAAAGGAATGTTTCAAAACGACTTTGTATTGACTTACAGTGAACCTTCTTTATGCAAGTAAAATGCCCCCCACAGCATAACAGAGCCATCAAATCCCCTCACCCTTATGGTCAAATCTGCAGACCTGTACTGTTCTGTCAGTGTATGCCACACATGCCCTCACCCACTGGTCGAGAATAAGGTGAGGAATGACTCATCAGATCATATCACTTTTTTCCACGTCTCTGTAGACTAGAGTCTATGGTTTATTCACCACTGAACTCTCAAATGTGCATTCATGTATGTAATGAGGAGTTTATGCACTGCAGCCTTATAAACATATCTCTCTATTTCATTTGTTGATGGGCTGTTGTTGCTGACACAGTCTGATTATGTCCTTGACATTCTCAGTCACGAGGAAGGAAGTGTTCTTTTGTTTTTTCTTACATATCACACTAATGCATCCTCAAATGTGTGTTGTTGTCCATGATAGTCAGATACCATAGATCTAAATGCAGATGTCACTTTAGTCACTTTTACTATTAAAACACCAGCCATTTAAGCAATCTTTGTGACTGAAACTTCTGCCATCTATGCCCCAAGAGAGCGAGACAGAGAGAGAGAGAGAGAGAGATAAAATATTATAACATTGAAAATGAAGGCAACTATAACGCTTTATGTTAATGTCCTTTTAATAAGCATTAATTAATAGATAATAACACCCTTATAAGTCCTTATTGTGTGTTAATAAGACTATATAAGTGTTAATTATATTATCAACACATTCATAATTACATTATAAGACACTAAAAGAAACCTGTTTACAGTTCATAGGCTTCTTAAGAACACTGATAAAAGCATTATGAGTTTCTTATAATTGTTTATAATAGCATTACAAACACAGCTATTGAGTTGAACTAACTTAATGTCATTGTTAAAACTTTACAAAGCTTTGTTGTTTCTTTATTAAGATTAATACTAGGGCTGTCAAACGATTAATTTTTTTAATCACGATTAATTGCAGATTTTCCATAGTAGTTAAAGTCCTGTTATTTTCCATTTGAAGGCAGTTTTAAGCCCATAATGTAAAGCATTTCTTACCAGAGTGTCTTAACTGGGAATCAATCACGGCTCTGCTGCGACTCCCACACTCCAAAACGCTTGGCTGCACCTGGGTGTTTAGCGTGGAGGTGCTAACTCAAACTCCACGTACTCCGGTGGTAGTTAAACTCCGTTTGACACAGGTTGCATTTTACTTTTGGCTTGTCAACTGAACCGTCTGGAAGTGTTTTAAAGTTAAACAAGCCGTTCAAAAATCCAGTAGCTCTCTTACTTTCCATCAGCGCGGTAGGTTTACTGCAGGAGGCCACTTCAAAGCATAGCGCTACAGCTAGAGGAGCCGTCTACGGGGGAGTAGAAGGGACAAACTGGCTTGCAAAATTAAAATGCGATTTAAAAAAAAAACACCTTATGGATTGCATTAATCTAATCGCGATTTACGCGTTAACGCTGACAGCCCTAATTAATACATATTTTATTATGTATCTATTAACAGTTAACTAAGCCTTTTGCAGTTACCAGATCTAAAGTGAGAACAATGCTTTATTAATGTTAATAAATCCTTCATTATACATTTAAAGACTGTGTAAAGTGAATTCAGACATTTTCTTCTAAACACATTAAATAGGTCATAAATGTATTTCTAAAAAAGGTGTAAAAAGCATTTCAACCATTTAGATTTGAATTGTGGAGCTAGGCTTCACAAACTGTGTTTCAACATTTCTGTGTTCAGGATTTAGTGGGCGGGATGTGGAAGTTACGCTAGTTTATTAGTTTCCACTTTCTGATTGTAATACAGACGTATCTGCAGTGAATGGACAGGCATTTTAAATAACTATTTGAGTTACGGTTAGGCTTATATGATTACTCATAGGCTACCAGGACTGTGACATGCTCCAGTTAGTACGGCACCAGAGAAGCTGGCAGTGTTTCCTAGCAACGCCGGCCCTCAAATGCCAGTGAACTACCATGAGAAACGCCCCTTTCAGAGGACTGAAGCCTAGACATTGCTACTAACATCCAAAAACGGTTCTATCCTCTTTTCACAAATGGAGAACTCTGCACAATAGCTATGTCACTTTCTGTTTCCTCACAGAACAAGTGAGGAGAATCCAAATTTCAGCGCAGCTTTAAACGTTCAATGTCACAGTGTGTCAACTATGATGGAATACCTATGTCAAGCAAGTTTAAAGCAGCTACAAATTGATTTTCACATCATTAACTGAAATAATTGGCTGAGAGAAGATGGTTTTGTATGCTGTAGTTATTGGAAAATAACTTGCTTTTACACAGTTTTGGTCTTGTAAACTGGTTGACCTGTGTTTAGTCCCCATGCTGTTCCACAAAAGAACTCAAGCAAGGATGTTGCACTGTAGCTGATCCTCCGTCTCACTTCCCTGTGGAGAGCCACAAAGAGAAAAAGAGATTTCCCCTTAGGGACTGATAAAGTATCACATTATTACCGGCTCTGCAACTTCTGATAGCAATGACCTGGAACCAGAGTGAATTATCCCCTTGCAGAAAAAATTCTTCCGCCAACACATACACAACACAGACAGAGAAAAGCACAGACAGAGTCTCACAGGACCTGCTGAGATGTGACTTCTTGCTGCTACAGACAGAGCTGTCTTCATGAAACTGCTGCTGTAGTTTTATACTCAACATGTCCTGGCGTTGTCACCTCTGCCTTGTTACTCCCAAAGAGCTGCTAGCCATGTTTCTGCTTCCCCAACTTGTAAAAACCTCAACAGCTTCAGAGGACTCAGAACACAGGAAAGGCTTCCACTGTGACATTATTCCTCAGTACCTGACACCAATTAGACCCAGTCAGCCCTGCATCACAGTTCACTCTTTGAGAGGTCTTTTGATTTCCTTCCTGTTCAGGTGCCAGGGCTCTGTTCAAAGCTACCTCAAGAATTTTATTTAGACATCATTATAGACATACCCTAAAAGTTTTTTGGAAAATGTATCATTTAAATCAAGTCTGGTGGACACACCAGAGAATCTCATGCATTTGTGAGCATTTGTATAATTTTCAATTTAGTTTTTTGATCTGACAAAATAATCATGATTGACTTCATCACTACATTTAGTTTCTTTTTAATGTCTCTCAGTGTGCCTGATGAACGGATAACGGAGGGAATTTAGCCAATTACCAAAGACCACTCAAAGCACTTTACACAACATGTCAACATTCATCCGTTCACACATACATTTACTCATTGGTAGCACAGCCTTCAGAAACTATTTGGGGTTAAAGACGTGTCATAAAAAACGTGTCATGACCGTGTCAGAAATGTATTTCTAAAAAAAGTGTAAAAAGCATTTCAACCATTTAGATTTGAATTGTGGAGCTAGGCTTCACAAACCGTGTTTCAACATTTCCGTGTTGAGGATTTAGTGGGCGGGTCTGAAAATCACTGATTAGCATAAACCGCCCCTGCTGCTGTAAAGGTATAAATACATTCAGCACACACTACACTGAAAAAAGAAAATAGTTGAACCAACTTAATTGAATTGTTTCAATTGGTAACACCTAAATGAATTAAGTTCTTTAAAATTAAGTTATTAAATTGGATTAACACAATTGATTTAAGTCCCATGTACTTAATAATTCAATTGTTCTCAAATCAATATTTTGCATGAATCCAACTTAATATTTAGGCAAGTCAACTTAAAGTGTTTAACCCAAAAGTAAAATATTGCTCTTTTCTAACCTAATACTATGGTTTAGTGTAAATTACTTTTTGCAGTAACATTAAAATTAAATTTTAGTTTGTTTAATCTAACTAAAATTACAATTTTAAGTTGGCTGAAAATATAAAAAAAACTCAAAATCAGATGTTTTTTAAATACTTTACTGTATAAATGTAATGACCAACACAGCTTTTTTCCCAACACATTACACATTTTCCTTTTTAAAACACATATGCACAAAATGCACAAGTAACTGTTTGTAGGACCACAAAGTTTAGTGCAAAGTAGTGCAACAAAGTAACACAAATATACCTAACAATCAACACATACAGTGCTATCGTCAAATGTTTAGTGCCAAGAATGTACAGAAACCTCTTTAATCAGCTATAAACCATGAATATTATGCATCTGAACAGTGTAGCTGACCAATGGCGATGAAAAAATATGAATACTTCTTTTAGAATTTTAAACCACAGTGTTACTAGACACTGTCACAACAGTTTGTAATATTTATTATATAGTTTTCCCAACAAATGGAAGGAAATGTGTCTGGGAAAGAAGGAAAGAAAGAAAGAAAGAAAGAAAGAAACTGCCGTAAAAAAACAACAAAAAAACAAGAGGAAGAGGAGGAAAAGAGAAGAAGGAGAGGGGAAGAGAAGAGGAGACGAGGAGGAGAAGAGAAGGAGAAAAGGAGAAGAGAAGAGGCGAGAAGAGAAGAGAAGAGAGAAGGCAAAGAAGGGAGGAGAAGGGAGAAGGAGAAAAGGCAAAGAGGGGAGGAGAAGAAGAGACGAGACGAGGGGAGACAACGAGGAGAAGAGAGTAGGCAAAGTGAGGAGAGTGGAGAAGAAGAGACAATGAAGAGAAGAGAGAAGGAAAAGAGGACAAGAAACCCCTTACAAAATCTGTGTTCAAGCATTTCAAATTGTGGTTTTAAGAATATTTGTTCTCTTGGAGCATAAAAAAGGCCCAACATCCGAAAGACACAACATTTTTTACATGCTAAATGTCAAAACACCACTGTTCTTTCACATTATGGCACAAGGCCATTTGTAGGTCCAGAGGCGGAATACGCTGTTGTGTGTCTTTACTGCGATCCTTGAAGTTTGCTATACAGATTATGGACTTTGGGGGACATCTTGTGCTGATCAAGCTGCATGAAGATTTTTTGGAGAACTTCAAAAGTGAAGCGAAAGGGTTTTGGATAAGCTAGGTTGAGTGCATAAATCAAACCTAGAAGCAAGGCACAAGCTGAGGCAACCGAAGTCAGTTCATGCAACACTTTGACGCCCTCAATGACGATGCCGATGTCTTCAGGTGGCTCCTGCAGCCTTTCCCCCTCCTTTCGAATCACAAACACTGCCATGGTGAGCTGCTCCAGGTCTCTCTGAGCATCATCTCCTTCAGAGTCCTACAGAGGGGTACAGTACACAAACATAAACAAAAAAACAGTATTTGTTTGCTGTACCAATTTGTGTTATGTGCTGGGCTATTTCTTGGCTGGGTGTTCTCTCACACCACAACCAGCAGATGTGTATCAATCTGACCATCCAACTATAAGCAAGAAAAATAAGACTTCCCAAAATGGCAAACTATTCCTTTGAACTTGTTTGATAAACTAAACCAGGCAAACCCTTCTCACTTAAGAAAAAAAATATTCAATCCAATATGTTGTGTATTGTTGCTGGAAATTACATTATGTCCAATATGACCATGATAATAAATACAACATGTCAGCCAATCCAACCATGGTTCAGGTGTTGACATGCTTGTTCTAACGGTTGAGAAAATCAGTTACAGTACACTAAATCTAGGAGGAGGCAAAGAGAGATGGAGAGGGGAGGAGAAGAAGATGAGATGAGAAGGGAGAAGGAAGAGAGAACAGGAGGGGGTGGAGGAGAAGAGAGGAGAAGAGAGAAAGCAAAGAGAGGAGAAGGAGAGGGGAGAAGAAGAGTAGACGAGGAGAAGAAGAGAGAAGACAATGAGGAGAAGAGAGAAGGAAAAGGGGAGAAGAGGGGAGGAGAAGAGAGGAGGTGAGAAGTAAAGGGGAAACAACGAGGAGAAGAGCGAAGGCAAAGATGGGAGAAGGAGAGGGGAGGGGAAGAAGAGGAGACAAGGAGGACAAGAGAGAAGGAAAAGAGAGGAGGAGAAATATGGCCATGATAATAAAATACAAAATGTCCACAACCCAACCATGGTTCAGGTGTTAAGGTTGTTCTTACAGTTGATAGGATATTTTTGAGTCCCTTTTACAAGATGTGCTGACATACAAACTTACAAGATATTCCTTGATCAGGTCATCTGCATCTTCTCCCAGGAAGATGGTGAGGGCTTTCAGCACACATTCCCTCCGAAGATTAATGTCCACAGTCTAGAACAAATGTTGATTAATTTTATTGTTCTAAATTTCATAAGCCAGACATCCTTACCCTTATCTTACACTTAATTGTATTTATAAACAGTAATTTACAAGCCCAGAGATTCATTATAGAAAGAAAACGGGTCTCTTTTTGAGTAGCTAAAAATATTCATGCATATGAAAGCCATGATCAACATTGGCCAGCCCATATTAATGTATTTATGAATGATACAGACATATTGTGACAGCCATGTTAGTTATGAAAGGTCTTGTTTGATGGTACAGATGTACCTGGTCCAATGTGTCCATGATGTTTGCAGTCTTTTGGCGTGTCGCTCCTCCTTTGGCACGGATGACTTTGATCAGCTGACTTGAGTGCATGTCTAACTGGGCCATGAACTTCTCTTCAAGAGGAACAGCCATGAGCCTCTGGAACTCTGTATTAATCTAAAAACAAAAACACAAATGACAGTAGATATTGTATTATGGAAAAAATTAAACTTGTCTCATCCTGTATAAACACTCAGAACACGCAAGTAACCACTGAAGCGTCTGCTAAATGACTAAAATGTAAATGAAGCATACCTGCCAAAATATCAATACCCCAAAAAGTATAACATGTGGAAATTAAAAATGTAAATGCCAATAAGTTCAGTGTTATACAATCTCAACCACATCAAGTTATGACCAATTCATGAAAGCTCACTGTAATAAATCCTGAAGCATAAAGACTTGATCACTTCAGGTCCATACTCACCTCTTTCTGTGTGAAGAGTGCAGGCCATCTGTCCTTTAAATCCTGAATGCTTGGTTCTTGGTTTACCACCTCATGTCGTCTGTAGGCAAACGTCTTAGCCATTTTGTCAGCGATGACCCTTTCATTGTTCCTTATCCCAATCTCTGTCAAAAGTTCTAGTCTCACTTTTTCAAGGCTGTCCAGAGTCTCACCAGTAGGAAAGGATGGATAAAAGTTTGCTTCAGACCGTTTTGGCTTCTTCACTTTTTTAGCAGGGAAAGCATCTGTAGTAGCCTTAGATTTCAGGGAGTTTACACACAGCTCTGGACACCCCTGTAATTTGAGCTGGGTCCTGTAGTTTGCCATTTTGTACTTCAGTCTCTGTTTCCAACCATAGCTGCCATTGAACGATCCAGGTTCTTTCAAACATGGGTGCTTTTTGATTAGGGCCTCTGCAGCTGCGCAGAAATGTGCTTCCTCTGGGTAGGCCTTGAATCGGTAAATTTCTTCTGCTACTCTTTTCAGGATATCAGACCGCATTCGGGAGCTGACAGTCAACATTTTTTGCCTCACACGGTACTCAGTATTCCCCTTCTCTAGCTGTAGCTCTGTGTCATATGAAAATTGGGGAATTACAAAGTCCGCTGGCCACTGTTGTGTTCGAGATGACACAGATTCAGGGGATGAGAGAATAATTGTGTCATTTGATGCCAACGAAGCACCGTCATCAGACTCAAATGAAAGAGACAGAGGTGAAGTGGACTGAGTGTCATTGATCAAATGTGGATTTGTTTGCTGGTGGATCACCTTGATTGTCCCCAAATCCTGAAGTTCATGGTCCATGTATTGTAGTCTGAGGTTACCCTTTAACCCAAAAGTAGTCTTTATCGCACTGAGAAGTTCATCTAGTGACTCTGGGATGCCATTTGGAAGAGTCAGTTTTTCAACGTTGTTCTCCCCTAAAATCACCTTCAGTCTTGCAGGTGTTGAACCAGCCATGGTGGTCTGAAAAGAGAGCACAAGCACAGTTAGTAAGAATGCCGTCCCACAGTCCTTGCATCTCCACATGAAGCACAACACTGGAGAAACAAAGAGAGTAGGGATGGGCAATATTACAATATCTCATCAATATGGTGATATCAAACTAGATATCATCTCAGTTTTTGGATATTATGATTAAGATTTTGATATGACTTTTTTTTTTTTCGCCCAACACATATATAGCTGATCCCTGTGTAAAACTGAATTAAGAGGGCTTGCATACCTTTGTTGTTGATGAAGTGAACATACACAAGTTCACAGATAAAACTAGCTGCTGGTTGTGGAACTGACCAGGGTCCCAACCAGAGGTCATGTAATCCTTCTGCTATCAGCAGACACCCCTCTGGAGAGGCTGACAGGAAGGAAAGGAAGGTCTGCAGTACAGAAGTCCTGAGGGTAAAAGATATGTTAGAGTTAGTTTGTGCAAGCATATACAATCATATTGTGTCTTTAATCATGTTTACAGTCTTCATCTGCGTCTATGTACTGAAATAATTCAGACTCTGGAAACTGGAAAGTGCGCTGGGTCTACAAGAAATCTGATGGCTGTATTTTCCTTGTTAAATAGTGTAATACTTATTTCTATAATTTCTAATTTTGATGTAGACACAGAGACTGAGTTGTGCCGATTATATCAGTGTGTGTATGATGTGTTTATCAATTTGTTTGTGTATATTTTTAATTGTTGTTGTGTTACAAAATGACAATACATTTTTTGCAAAACTATTAGTACTGTACATTAAAAGTTGTTGTTACAGCTCAAGTTGAAAAAGGCCTGTAAACAATCACCTGCATTTCACATTTACTGTAACTGTTAAAATTATGTTTATTTTTCAAATATTTTTTTCACTTCAACACACCATCCTGTAAGTAACATACAGCCACATTTGAGCCTGGTCTGTAGCACTCTATTCTAGTCTAGGAGTGCAACTTACCTGTGGTAGTCCAAATGAGTTGTGTCCTGGCCTGAAGTAACCACCAACAGTCATGAAAAAAATATATAAGAAAACTAGGAATTAATTAATATTAAAAAAGGACATTTTCATTCCAGTGTTAAGTTTGATTTGTGAGTATAATAAGCGAGCAGCACGCGTCAATTCACACAGAGCACCTCGAGCGGGCAGAAGCAAAGAGAACCCGGTGGATTTTCAAAATGAAATAACCCGTGCAAACTGCTGGTCTAAAAACTGACGAAAGCGAAACTAATTAACTACGTAGCATATTTACACACGTAGAAGCATGTTTAGAGGAACATACACCGGGAAAATGGCCAAATCTAAGCAAGTAAAAACAAAGTCTGGCGGGCTAAACACTCGCTTCTGAAACTCTCCTGGTAGAGTCTAAAGTGGCATGCAGGACGGACCAAAATCACAGCGCATACGTGACGTGCAAGAGACGTGTGCAGTGCACCTGGTAACTGATTTAGGACAGGGCAGACAGCAGTCTGCAGCAGCAGACACAAACTAACAGGTGCTTATTAACACACTGGCACAACAACATGTGGGAAACTCTTCACACAGCAAACATTTATCACCACTGTTTCGATAATATCTAGCGTAAATAAGAAGGCAGCCCTGGCACCGAGGCACCGCACACCATCAACTCCCTCTCCTATAACCGATCCGTGCGTATACGAGCGCTGTACGCACCCTCATTACTTCCCACACCACCCATGGCCGTGACCGCATGAACTGTGCGCGCCGACAGGCATGTGAACCAACACTCGTGTATCACTGCATGATTACACAACTGTAGACTAACGTTACAATATTAAACCAGACACTCCCGCCAAACTATCGGGTGAAGCTCCACGCAGCGGAGTAGGAGGGTTGCTAACACCCACTAGCTGTCCCGGATGCTAGCTGGTGTTAGCGGCGGATGCTATCCAATTCTACTTTTAACACATTTAACAACACGGTTGGACAATTTCATATCTAACATATTAAGTTATTTGTTTTACCTCTGACTTACCTTCAAACACGATGGAGACAGTGTTAATTCAGTATCTTTCTTCTTCCCAAGTTGTCCGAGCCGAGAAATTCGCTGCTCAAGTGCAGGGAGAAAGTTCTGGTGAAGGCGGCGACGTCATGACGTCATACGCACAGCATCAAGCGAAACCTAATTGATGCAGATTCACTCAAATGAGAGTAGCAGGTTACATGTGTGCTGAGGGAACAACATGTAATTCCAAGTTGATATACCCCACAAATTTAGACTGCCTCCACTAAAGCAGAAATCTGAATGAAACTCACTCAGAACTTTACGCTACTTCAACTACTGCTGAAATACACTTTTTAGAGTGTACTACTACAGTCTACAGTTAGCCAGTTAGCCAAGTTAGCTGGTGAGCTAGCCGCTGAGTTAGCAGCAGAAAGCTCTCAGATGTAGCTTCCATGTTTCTGGTAGAGGTGGTGACTTTGATTGACAGGTGACACTTGGTAGGGGGCGGGGTTTCAGCGAACTCGTCTCCCACAGCGTTTGGGAGCAGAGAAAGAGGCTGATTTTTACACAACTTTGAAGCCTAATTTCATATATTTGGCGATTTTTTTAATCATTCAAATTTGGCAGGGTGGTTAACAACACACTTTTCTGTGGTATGTCAAACTCAGAACACATATTTATTCTTACTTTACACAGACTTTAAGTATCTTGCCTAAGAAGACTTTGACATGTGGACTGGGGGAGCCAGTGATCTAACCACCGACTGTCTGATTAGTTGATGATTCATGATCTTACTACCTGCTGAGCCATAGCCGCCCAAAGAAGATTGACTTGTTTTAACTCATTGTAAATTCCGTGCCTTTGGGTTTTAGACTGTTTGTGGAACAAAACAAACCATTTGAATATGTCATGTTGGGCTTTGGGTTCTGAAATAAAAAAACTGCATGTTCTCACTTTGTTGAAGTCAACAATAAAGACAACAGATTCATGAAAATGTGTCTGAATCTACATTTTAAATGTGCTGTTTTAGTAGATGTAACTTAAAGTCCAACTATAATCAGATTTGGTCATCACTTTTTTCAGTAAAAAATAATCAATGTGTGTTTTTCAATTGTAATGTATTGTTAATGGTTTTTAAAACCAGGAAGAGAAAAGGTCTTTGGGGAAATGTCGGAAATGTTTCTTCTCATCTCAACAGCTGGAGGGGCGTGTCTCTGTGTTTGATTGACAGCAGCTGGAGGGATGTGTCCTTTAATCACATGTTCCCATCAGCAGTTGCCAGAGTCCAAGGAGACTAAAAGGTCTTTAAATGTCTTGTTCTCTGACCAACTTCAATCGTATTTACTTTACAATAAAAAGAAAACACAAAAGCAGCAAATCACCCTGGTGGAGAAGAATCAGAGAATGTTTGGCACATTTGCTTGATGAATTATTGAACACTTAATTATCATAATTAACATTTTTGTATATTGATTTGCTGTCAGTTGACAGTTGTCATTGTTTTACATTTTATTTGAGATTCTGTCCAAACAGGACTAAAAATAAAAGCCATGGTGGAGGTTTTTAGGGGTCCAAGCACCAAACCCCTATTGTACCTGTTAAGATTCTTTTTCTTCTTGTACCCTAAAAATCTCAAACATACAGGGTGTCCATAAAGTCTCTTTACAATTTAACAAATGTATTACAAAAGCAAATGAATAGACAAATCTGTGGAAATGTAATCATTTAATAACCTCTATATGACTCCATTAGTTACATGAAGCACATGAAGACAGTACTGGATTTTTAGCCATGTCAGCTTTAGCAGAGCCTCATTAATGGAGGCAATGACATCAGTGATCTTTAGCTTCAGGTCGTTGATGTCCCAAATGCAATGTGATTAAAAACTTTGATAACCATTGAGTACATAGATCTAATCTGATTAACATATCTCATCAATTGCTTTTATAATTATTTTTTTCAATTGTCAAGAGACTTTGTGGACTACCTATATATTGTAGTTAAATGATGCAGTAGTGAAGCTGGAGCTCCAGTAAGGAACCAAGGATGATTGACTTTTTCATTGTGTAACCGTTAAGTTGACCAATGGGTCAGGCTTTGAAGATTTCCTCAGTATTTTGATGTGGTTTGTACAGAGAGGGGAACTGAAGGGGAACAGAGAGCAGAATATCGACTTGCTGATGGACGCAGACATAAAGAGATTCGATCACTTGAGACTCCTCTCTGAGAGGTTAAATCTGGGTGACTGCACAGCCTGAATACTGGGACCATTAACCACAATGGAGGCTTTCATGTGACATAACATGCCGTAAAAACTGGTGTAAAAAATGTGTAATGTATAAATTGCACTACTGTATAGGATGCAGTCTATTTTGGGGGGTGTCCTGGTGGGAAAAACATTCCTATTAAAGACTGGTTTGTGAATGCACCAGTAACTATTAATTTATAAGAAGTATATACTGAAGAGTACGGTTTAGACCTGCTCTATGTGTAAAGTGTCTTGAGATTACTTTGATTGATTGATAAACACATTTATACAAGTTATTCCAATTTTTTTTCAATTTACTTTTATTTGAAACACAATTAAGACACATATATTACACCTGAAAAAGTGTGTGAGGTTAATGGTTAATGGTCCAGTAATTATTTGCTTAACTGAACTGGACCAGTATATTAACCTGACTCATACCAGGTTCAGGTTAGGCTATGAGTTTCATTTAAACCTTTTACACAGTAAATTTACATATTTAATACAGTGTGTAGCTCACTGTCCTCGGACTCTGTATCAGTCCCAGAGTTGAACAAAGCATCTTCCTCTGTTCCATCTAGTGGAAAAAACAGCTAAGTTATTGAATATTTTAGGCTTCAGATCTGTGCTCGTACTGTCACTGCCACAGCTCAGCTCAATAAAAGCTGCTCATGTGTACTTTAACACATGCTGTTTCAACATGTGCTGCTGTGGTTCGGCCCAGTTTGCTCTGTAAATACTGACAAATCACAGCAACTAATCACAACTAATGTCCTGAAATGCTTCTGATCAACACACTGAATCAGCACCCACCTGCCAACCCTTCAGAGTTTTGTTTTAATTTCTCTGTGCAAGATAAAACAGTAATGAGTTATCAATAAACTATCTATTTTCACAAGCTGCTGACACATCTGGAATGTGCAGTGTGTGCTACAGGACGTTATAGTTCATAAATGTGTTTATAGTTATAGTTATAGTTAGATAAGGAGTCTATATACATTGGTTTTTATGGTACATTTCAACTGTATATATACATTGTGTTTGTTTTCTGACGTGTTTTTTTTAATGTCAATGTCTGAATGATAGTAAATTATAACTGGAACATGTCGGAACTGTTAGTAAGCAAACTGAACTCATACATTTTTCAACTTTTTGAACATTCATTCCACTCACACCCAAAACAAAGCAAAGATATCTTTTTAGCCCACAGTGTACACTGTAAAAAAATCAGCTTATATTCAACCTTAGAAAACTAAATTATTAGTATTTTAAGTAAAAAATGAAATTATACCAACAAATAAAGCTATTTGTTGCTCTAGCAAAAGTGAGTCCTTGGATTCTTAAGTCACTGCAAACGGAGAACATTGTGTTAACTTTCTACTCATGTTGCTCCCTTACCTATACAGTTTAATCAATGGTCAACACACTACAACAGCCCTGAGCCCTCAGTATGATTGACAGTATTCTTTCTCCCTTGTGCTTTCAACACAAGGGAGAAAGAATAACAGTTAATTTCAGTGTAACCTCAACTCCATTATCATAAGTGACAGACCCTGTAGAGGCTATTTCCTACGATTAGGAGTAGTGATGACTTCCCCAATTGAAGCTACGGAAAAGCAATGTAACAGCTTCATTGAGTTTTTCGGAGCCAAGGTCAATAACATCCACTCTCTGATGTCCAGTTCTTCCGCTCTGTCATCGACCCTCTGTCTGGGAGCACACTGACTCTCCTCCAGTTTACTTGCATTAGACGGAGCCACAATAAGGAAATCCTCAGGAATATGACAGCCAGCCCTGGATCCTATTCTCACAGCTCTGCTGCAATCATACATCCCCGTTCTCAGTCCCCTGATCACACAAACTGTCAACCTCTCTCTTGTAGAGCTGGGCGATAAAGCGATAGCGATATATATCAGGGTAGACACGTAATCAATGTCATTAAAAAATATGTTCGATACTTTGTGCGGACTCACATCCAACTGCTGAAACATGTATGAAATACATCTATCCAACCTATAGTATCAGTAGTTTGTCCAAGCGGCGTTGCCATACGTAACTGATGAAGCAAGGTTTAATCATTTAACAGTTTCATGTTTGGTTGCGTCTTTGTCTTTGAAATGACAACGCTACTCACCAATCACAGAGTGCAAACAATGGCCTAAACACTGCAGCCATGTCCAGTTGTTCAGTGAAGTCAGCTTCACTATATTTGCCTCACTGTCTGTGGTGATGCACACTATTTTTTCTTCAATCAGACTCCAGGACACCAGTGCCTGCTTTAAGCCTTCTGCTATTAATTCCCCTGTGTGATCTTCTGGGAAATATGCTGTTTCCAGGCATCTGGTTTTCAGAACCCAGTCATGGTCTATGAAATGAATAGTCAAGCTAATGTATGGCTCACAAGAACGGCTTGACCACAGGTCAGAGGTTGTGGCTACCCAGATAGCATGCGAATGTGGGCCACTTGAGGCAATGATCCGGCACTGTAGGCATTCTTCTGGCCCGGACAAAACAGACGTGAACCTAAACTGGCCCATACATTTGGGCCAAATATCACAAAACGAATATGGCCCATCTTTGGCCGAAATATGGCAAGTATGGCAATGACTAATCCGGATGTGAGCCTAAAGAGGCCCACATATAAGGAAACATACTTGGCCCACCTTTGTTGAAACATATTTGGGCCAGTCTTGGCAGAACTGGTTTATTTGGTGTGTTTTTGGTTGACATCTGGCATTGTGATGGCTTGGTTATGGCCCACTTTTGGCAAACATGAGCGGACCGCCCAAGTGCCATCATTCCATGCTGTATGTGGGCCAGATGAACATGTCAGGTGTGGGCCAGATATGGGCCAAAAGAATTTTGCTATCTGGGTAAGTACTTGGTACTAAGTATACCTCAGCTTTACTTTAATTTCTATGTTTATAATTAACACTTTGCACATATTTTAAAACACTTTATGCACTATTGTTAAGTATTTCTTTAATGTTTATTTTTGGACCTTAATGTGAAGAGATAATTGTTAAGTGTTCATTGTGATTTTAATTTTCATTTGATTCTGATTCAAATCAGAGGAAGGTTAAGTTTACAATAAAAATGTTTAAATTGAAACAACAACATATCTGATAACCTGCGAACATAACACCAATTATGTCTCCACCAGGGATGACAACAAAGTCCTGTTATTCACATACAAATCCATCAGTGGACTCCCTACTTTCAACACCTTGAAATTTGACAAACAGTTTGACAAAGACCCATATGCATTAAAACAAACTGGTTCTGTATGTATACTAACAGCAGTGTTTCCCATTAATTTCCCCATAGTCTAATATTGAGCTGAGCATGTCTGTACACTCTCCAAAACATTACGTCACCACCATATTCTCTCAAAATTATGTGGGAAACACCAGATAGATAGATAGATAGATAGATAGATAGATAGATAGATAGATAGATAGATAGATAGATAGATAGATAGATAGATAGATTCTAAATGGATACTAAAATCTATTACAAAAGGCTACTCTTTATAAACCAGACAGAGAAGCTCACAGAGAAGCAGGGGGTAATGTTGTTTGGTTTTTGATTAGAACAAGACCACGAGTCCTGATTAAAAACAGAAAAGAATTGTGAATATTGTTCTGGCAGCATTTCAACAGAGAGAGAGAGAGAGAGAGAGAGAGAGAGAGAGAGAGAGAGAGAGAGAGAGAGAGAGAGAGAGAGAGAGAGTGAGAGAGAGAGAGAGAGAGAGAGAGAGAGAGAGAGAGAGAGAGAGAGAGAGAGAGAGAGAGAGAGAGAGAGAGAGAGAGAGAGAGAGCGCTCAGACACGACCTTCTTCACGGCCAAGTGTGCATGCTTTCAAAAGCAAAGAAATATGAAAATAATTGATAGAAGAAGAGAAGAAGAGAGTGGGAATGGAGAGTGAGAAAATGAGCTCCCAAGAGAACAGTGTCATGCAGAGAAAGGTTGATTTGATGAAAGAGAAGAAGAGAGGAAGTGATCTATGAGAGTTTGTAGAGCAGAGCAGCGTAACTAAGATCAAGACAGAGCATCACACACACTCCATATGCAATCTATAAACCTAACAATGAGTCACATTAACACACACCTGAATCACATCACATTACATTTCCAAACTCTCAAAAGAGACCTGGCTTAGGTTCATGCTCCTGTCTCTCCCAAAATGACTTGTTTACCTCAATGGAAATACAGCCAGATGTCAGAGGATGAATCCAAACACACACATACAAGCACACATGCAAATACATAAAATCACATCTCTTTGACTGTACTTGTAGAGCTACTGCATCAAAGCATTCCTTATCCCCACTGTTCTTGAGAAAAGCACATCACATCATATGAGACAAATCTGATAAATAAATGTAATGTTCTACTTATAGTAATATAGATATGAAATAGATTTTCTTCAAAGTTCTACTGACCTTTAGAAGATTCCCTCATAATGGACATACAATGTAAGTGATGGGGCCAAAATCCTCCAAAAATGTATTTAAAAGTTTGTCTGAAGCTAATCTGAAGATTCAACAATGTTTTTACACAAAATGTGGATTTTGGCCCTGATCACATACACTGAAAGCACATTTGAAGGAGATCTTTTAATAGTCAGTATGAACAGGAGGAATTATGACAGAGAGGAAAAGCTCTTTACTGCCCATATGGACACCTAACCAATGTTTTAAAAAACAAAAATTGTGAACCTATCCTTTAAGGTTAAAGAAAGGTTGTGGTTTCAGTTAGATGTTAATAAAACATACTGTGTTGTTACTGGGGTGTTTGTAGGTGGTTGTACAAGTGCACTTGCAACTTTCATTGTATATGGATCAGTGACAAATAAGGGTAGAGCAATTCAAAAATATCTATCTATCTATCAAATATATTATATATATATATATATACATACATGTATAAATGATTTTTTTCCAAATTTTTCATGGGCACAACCCACGTATTCCGCTCTGCTGCTCATCCCACAAATACATGCTTCTTACAAATGTGGCTCCATTTAAAAGGGAAATAAACAGGCTTTCCAACGGTATTGGACACACTTTCTCATTGATGTGAATGGGAAGCTGGGTCCAAACCTTAGTATTTTCGTTGGTTTTATGTCATTTGAAATGACATTTGCAACATTTTTTTTTACCAAATATATGAATGCTCCTGAAAATGTCAAATGGTGTAACCACAAAAGAATGATAAATATTCAATATTTTATCCACCTACAGTGTATTATTCCATTAGCTTTATTTAATATAAAAGTTATAATGTAAGATCATGCCAAACTAGTTGATATGGTGTTTTATTGACTATTTACTGTTTTTAAGCAAGTTGAATTATTTGGTATAAAGTTTTTATGGTTACACCACTTAGACATTTTTACCATAATCCTCTAATCTATTCTCTCTAAATGGATTAAAAGCAGAAATTTGATGCTGGGTCCACAAAAAAAGAATGTGTGCAAGTTATTCATACATTTACATTTTTAATTTCAACCCCTTTAAATTCAACTAAACCAGTTTTAAAAGATTTTTATCAGTTTTTAGAGCAGATTTGAATTATGTAATGGTGTCTATTATGAGAATGTGAGAGGAAAGGAACTTCCAACTAGCAGCCCTGCTGATCAAGACTGCAGAGAGCTACTGGGAATGTAAGTCTGAAGCTGTATGAGATAAGCAGCGGGTAGATAAGAAGAGCTTTAAATATTAAGAAGATTTTAAAGTTACTCCACTGAGACACAAGGAGACAGTGTAATTGATTCAGCAGGGGAGTGACATGTTCAGTGGATTTTAAGCATGTAATAATCTGTGTTACAGATTAGTTGAATTTGGTGAATACGTTTTTTAAGGGATGCTTGCTAGGATGGCATTGCAATAGTCAATGCATGATGTGATCAGAGCATTGGCTAGACTAGTGGAGTGTTGTGTTAAAGCAATGTGTAGTGTGAAGTGGTTTTTCAGATGGAAAAAAGCAATCAGGGAGAAATTGTTTGTATGACTGGTGAAAGAGAGGGTCATGTCCAGGATAATACCAAGCTGTGCCTCAGGAGTTAGAGCTGGTTGTTAGTTTCCCGGTTCCTACAGCCTGCATGTTGAATTTTCCTTGGGCAAAATACTGAACCCCAAATTGCTCCTGCAGGCTGTGCCAATGGTGTGTGAATGTGTGTGTGTGAATGATTAACTCCTCCTGTTGAGCAGGCACCCTCCATCGCAGCCTGCCACCAGCTGTGAATGTGTGTGTGAATGGATGATTGTGGCTTGTAGTGCAAAAGTGCCTTGAGTGGTCAGAAGACTAGACAGGTGCTATACAAATGCAGTCCATTTAGCAACCTGTGTGGAGACAGGTATGGTGGCTTCAAAAATGGGGAGTGAACAAACATAACTGCAATTTGCATTTATTCTGCACCTCAGATCAATGCATTAGTGGTAAAGAGCACTTTTGAGAAACTAGGCTTGAATTTTAGGCATCACATTGGACAGCAACTTCCTGCTAGCATCTCTGCCCTCAAAACTGGTCCGCATTTGGGAAGCTATGAAGTGTTAGATGCAGTCTCTATTACTAAACGTGACTTGCTGTCTTTATTAGGCCTTCTTAATTTGGCATGAGTGATTCACAGGACAGATCATTCATATCCAGATTGCTAGACCTGTCTAAGACTGTGGATAAACTTCATGATCATGTTGCTTTAGATGAAGGATGTAGATCGGATCTATGGTTTTAGTCATTGCTGTGTGGCAATTGGAATGGCATCTTTTCCATAACACCATGTAACATTTTTACACATGTGGCTCCTTCCATTGGTTTGGGGGGTTCTACAATGATCTGTGGTCTGCTGATGTTCAGCCTATGATTTGTGCTGTTATTGTTCACTTTTTAAAATCCTGTAAAATGCAACCCTCTTCCATCAAAGCATTGTAGCAGGTATTCAGTTTCATATAAGATGTGCAGATCCTTCAGCATGTAGTCTGCTTGGAAATCCTTCCATTCACCTCGTCTTTAACGGCCGAATAAAGAGCACCCATGAAGCAATGGTAAGCACTTCCCATTCCAGTTTTGGCAAATAAACAACTAGCACTCTTTTGACCCACAGCATGATCTCACCATTTCTGATTTAACCATAGACACTCACATGTACACATCAACCTTAAACATTTTAAAAAACAGGCTGGAGGAGAAAAGGCTCATTGATTACCTCTCAAACTAACACTGCTTTTGTCCTCCATGTTCTATAACCTGGTAACTGAAGTGGCGTCCTCAGGTGAGGCAAGACCAACCTCTGTTCCTGGTTCCTGACTGACAAAAGAAGACTACACTGGTGCGACTACCACTGCAGCTGCCTGGGTTCTCGCATCCACTCTAAAGGCCAGGGGTCGCTGGTCTTCTGTGGGGACTGTGATGGGATTTTCATATATCTATTTATATATCACTTACATCCAGTAGATAGACAGAGCAGCTACCAGCTGTCTGTCCTTGGCCAACCTCTCCTTGTGGCCCTTCTCGTGAGAACCAGCGCTAAAGTAAACAATTTTATAGGCCGTATGACTCAAGCTCTGTTATGTCCTTTATCTGAATGAGGCGAATAGTTTATAAGCACTGCCCACACCACCTCCTTCAGACTTTGGGTGACATGTGTTAACTCCAGCATTGGAGTTGTGTATCCCAGGGTCTCCTTAATTGATTAAGTGTCAAGATCCTTTTGCTCAAGGTCTCCTTGTATTCCGAATTACCCAGTTCCAAGATTTCCATCTCAGAGAGGGCCACTGAGGTCTGGTAACCTCACTTCTTTCTGACTACACACCCCCAGATTTATTTCATTTTCAATTTCGTAGTCTTTAGCTCCAACCAACACTGTCGTCACTTGAGGCAATTCATTAGATGTCACACAGCTTTTTTCTGGAAATACAAAAGGTCTAGTAGTACTTCCCATCATATAGGACCTCCCCTGAGTTTTGGATTGGTTTCTGCTTAAAGTGATGTTTCTTAATCTCATGTTTATTTAAATGTAGCTAGCATGGTAGGCTGGAGGTTACTGCCTTAACAGCTTTAGCTTAAAAGTTTAAGGTCTAACAGGAAGGTCAGGTGTGTTTTTAAAAGGAGTGGAAAGGTGTATAAGAAGTTTTGTTTCTCTGTATCTCCATCAGTAAAGCTGTGGTTGAAGCTACCTTTAGGAGGATGGTGACCACTTGGCCCAGTGATCAGTTGATCAGGTTGTGGTCATGGCTCTGGATATTCACTATAGGTTGCTCACTCAGTTGCTAAACAGCTTTACCTTCAGGCACTAATATGTTATAATATGTAATTGTCCTTCCCAGAGAGCCACTGCACCCAGCAAAGTTAAACAACAGCCTCAGCTGGAAGTGCAGGTAATTATTGCCATAGTTCTATTCAAAATATGTTTGTGTTGATTGAAAAAGTTGATTGTGTTCATTTTCAAGAGTACTCTGTCTCCTGAAGCAGTAGAATGACAGCAGTGGAGATGAGATGTGAGCAGAGCCAGCAGCTGAATAATAGAGAGGTGAGAGTCAGATGTGAAGACAAGAGGCAGACAAATTGTCAAAGTGCCGTCTCCTGTGGAGTTCCTATCTAGGCAGCAAGATACATCTAAATCAAATAACAAAATGAAGACAGCAGGCACACACAGAAGATACAATACAGATGATTAAAACATGTGAAGAAAGAAAGAGTGAAGAGTGAGGGGGGAAAAGACAGCAAAATCAGAAAAAAATGATATATAAAGTGGAAAAATAACAATTTCCTCTATCTTGGGAGCAGAGTTACGTGAGCACCAGGAACGATTGATAGATTGGGACGTTTTTGGCCTCTTGTTAAGGATAAGTGTGGTGTTATCCTCTGTTTTCCTCACAGATATGAGACACAGATATGTCAGCCTGTCTCTCAATACTCTGTGACTTTAAAAACAATTATAGTTTCATTTTATTTTAAAATTTCATTTCTTAAAACATGAAACAACCTCAGCAAACAAACAGCCGACAACACAGGTTTTAAAATAATAAGTAAATAAATACAATGTCATTTTGAAGTAAAAAAAAAAAGTGTACTTATTGTATTAGAATAAATGTTATTGTTGAAGTAGAATGTAATTATTGCACAAGAATAAATGTAATTATTGTATGAGATCAGGTAGGTTTGCCCTAGAAAGTAATCATATTTCACATGAGGGCTCATTCAATGCTTGGCCCAAGAAAGTGTTCTTATGTCTGGGGGTCCATGTTTTGAGGGTTATGTAGCGACTGCCAGAGGCCAACAGGTAAAACAGATGGTGTCCAACATGTGAAGAGTCCTTTACTATGTTTTTGGATCTGCAGAGACAGTGGAAGCTGAAAATGTCTTCCCAGGAGGACAGCTTTGATTTTCTGTGTGGTGTTGAAGACCCTGAAGTTGAACATATTTAGTGGCATTGTAAACTTTATTATAGTATTTGCTTCAACTAACTTTATCAAGTTTCTTGTATAAGTTGGATAATGTATGTTGTCAAAATTCAAAATTGTACTTATACCAACTACAGCCCTCTCTAACTAACTGGCCAGTAGATAGATTCAGGTAGATTCAGGTAGGTAGATTCACATGCAAAGGCTAATTTATAAGGTCCACCTAGATAAAACTAATGCAGTTCAACAGCTCCACAAATTACAGCCTCCACAATGACAATTCAAATAAATCAACTCCTCTCTCTAATAGATTTGATAACAACTGAACATTTTAATCCTCATGAAGGGAAGATTTATAACAGGCAGGTTATGTTATACTGCATTCGTTTAGGTGCACCTAATGAATTGGCAATTGAGCATATATGCACAGTCTGAATGCTCTTTATGGTGGCTGTGGCTCATGAGGTAGAGCAGTCGTGCACCAATCAGAAGATCATAGGTTTGATTCCTGGCTCCTCCATAGCTCCTCCTGTAGGTGCTTTTATTCAGAATTTTGGAGATTGAGTTGACCTCAGAATTCAAAAAAGCTGACTTTTTGACTTTGACTTTGTAAGCACACTCTCCATGGAGGAGCAGTAGGTCACAGAGGTGTTCACAAGTCTTTGAGAGAGAGTCCGAGTCAAGTCTCAAGTCTTTGAGGGTCAAGTCCAAGTCAAGTCTCAAGTCTCTGGTTAAGAGTCCAAGTCAAGTTTCAAGTCTCTCGCAAACACTAAATCAAATTCAAATTCTATAAGCTCTGTAAAATCCTCTATATAAGACAGTATTGATGATTGTTTCACTAGACTCTACAGCTATGTGATGTGGAAAAAATACAAAGGATTGTTTCAATTTCATAACTGTATTTTTCTTTAACAAGAGTTTTTTTTAACAATGCTGTAAAATACAATAAAAGAAATATATCACAGCAACAATGTATTTTGATAACAGGCACGCAGCACACAATATTTTGCATTTTAACTACAAATGAAAAAACACACCCACAATGGTGCAAGTAAATTATGAGTTGTACTCGACTTACTAACTTAAAAATGAAAAACTGGTTCTTTAAAACCTTATGGTTATTACAGCATGACTCTCTCTCTCTCTCTCTCTCTCTCTCTCTCTCGATATGTGACAAATATCCTTCTTGATATCTAGAATAGGCTTTTTTACACATAAAACGCCACTGGGTGACTGTACTGTAACTTAACTTAAGACAATGTCACAGAATAATCTTCTGGCACACCGTTATGAAATGTTAACTCAGCCTGTCACATCATATGGCCAGCAGCAAGAATGTAACGTTAATATTCGTTTGAGAGCTAATTGCTAATTTTAACGTCTTTCACATTAGCAAGTGACTGACCGGTCTGGGTGCGTTTTCAGATGCCGGATGAAGTTTGAAGTGGTTGAACCAAAATCTTGAATCTTGATTGCACACTATGCACACTGCTGTCCGTTTGTTGGCTGACTGCGTGAAGGCATTGTAGCCAAATGTAACGATCCAAGGGACTCCTGTTGGGCTTCTTTCACTCGCCATTGTCTTGAAATCAGAGAGTTTCTAATACAGTATATAGTAGTAGACGGGCTCTGCTCGAAATGTGCGCGTACACACACGGCGCGTGCGTGATGTTGGTGTTTACGGTCATCCTCAGTCACAGCCAGAGATCACTTCCCAAATGCAAACAGAGAAGACGAATGACAGATAATAAATAATGAGAATATAAATGATAACATGAAAATAATGGTCATTTGCGAGTCTCCAGCCTCGAGTCCGAGTCAAGTCTGAAGTCTTTTGAGGTCGAGTCCGAGTCGAGTCTGAAGTCAATGTGTAGTGCGACTTAAGTGCGACTCGAGTATGAGTTGCAAGTCCGAGTCACCAGCTCTGGTAGGTCACCTGCAGTTGGGCCTTCTTAAAAACCAAAGTGGTGTTTGGACAACAGAACAGGTCTCCAGACATGTGGGCTCCCAGGATTTAGAAGGTAGGAAACCTTTCCACACAGTCCTGGTTGATGTAAGGGCAGAGTCTGCTCTGTGCTTCCTGAAGTCAATGATCAGTTCCTTTGGTTTTGCGGACTTCAGTGTCAGGTTGTGTGTTAGTCTCTGGACCTCATCTCTATGGGCCAGCTCATAAGTCTATCCAGGTACAGGTGGGAAGGGGGAGGTCTAGTTTGCCGACTGGTATCTCTAGAATGATTGTATTGAATGCTGAGCTATATAGTCCATGAAGTTGGCAGTATGATGCTGATCAATCGTGGGTTAAATGTTTCCTATGTCAGGTATTGCAGGTATTTTGTCAGTATTGGACAAATATTTAACTTAATGCTGGCACTCGATGAAAAGCTAAGTGATCATCAAAATGATTACAATTCATCCTAAGGGGAACATACATGTTTCTACCAAATTTCATGGCAATCCATCCAGTTGTTGATGAGATATTTCAGTTTATAAAGTGGAAGCTAATAACAGACTGTTGGAGCCATGCCTCAAGCAGTCGGAAACCATCACTCACTGAAACGTACACCATTTAGCTATGAAAAAAAGGAAGCTAAGAGACCCAACTAATCATCTTTTAAATTTCATATCTTTTTTTTTTTTTTAAGTAGAGAGTAGAAACAGACAGACATGGGGGGACTCGAGTCGATGACTTGACTCGAGTCGCCAGATTTGTGACTTGTGACTTACTTGATCAACATTAAGAAAAGACTTGACTTGACTTTGACTTGCTTTTCCTGACCTGCGACTTGACTTGACTTTTGTCATGTGACTTGGCAAGTCACAAAAACCTGTCTTATTAAAACATGTCTTGTTTTTTTTTTTTTTAATGAACAAATAAATTATTAGATCGATATTTCTTTACTGTGCGCGGGTGCTCCTGACCTGCTGCATATCAGCAAACCTGGCAACCCTTCCTCCTCCCAACGCTACGTGCCTGCGCGAGTTAGGTGTGTGATCATCTGCAGGACAGCAGGAGAGATGGAGAGCTCTCAGACCAACACCACCATCCCTAAAATTATACATTTTGGATTTAAAAACTACCAGACAACACTACATAAAAGAGGAGCAACATGCAACATCTGCAATGCTACAGTTTCTGATACTGCAAGCACTACGTCGAATTTCGTCAGACATTTCAGGACAGCTCATAAAGAAAGGTGAGTAAGTTAACATGATGTAACTTAGGTTAAAACTAGATGGATTAATGATTATTATTTTGCTGCTTGGCTGCTGACATCTGACTACTACAACAGAGACTACTAGGCTAGTGGCTTGATACGTTAATATTTTTCTTATCAATGATTTTTTACTATAGCTAAAACAGTAGGCTAAATAGCTGCAAGCAGCGCTAACGTTAGTGCTAACTAAGTTATCTGTAACACCAGAACTTTATTTTCAGACGTTATGGCAGTTTTGGTGTTTAAGCTCATTGATGCAAACAGTTATGGTCAAAGAAAGAGCTAGTTGAGGCACGAAATTAGATTTAACATGACATAAGGCCAAGAGGGGAAGAAAAACAACTGCAAACAAAATGTGAACTAAACTAAAATTTGAAGGGGTTCGACAGTTATGCTGGAACAGACAAACAACTAAGGCGCCATTCTACGGAAGCGCATTGCATTCACTGGATAAAAAAAAAATTAGACAGCTTATCTCGTAATTACGACATCCTGATCTCGTAATAACGACATCCTGATCTCGTAATAACGAGAAAAGATAAAGAAAAAGGAAACGTCTGTAAATCCTCTCTCAGTGACAATGATGGCGCTATCGCAGTTAATCTGCTATTATCACCTTCTCGGTTTGAGACACTGGGAAATACTGATGTTTCTGAAAAATGAGGATGGTATTAAAATTAGTTTGTCAACACTGCGCAGGCATCTCAAGGCGATAGGATTGTTCAGGTGGAAAGCCCAGTCTGACGTGCTGGATGTCGCTCTGTTCCTGCAGGAACAGTTGAACGAACACGGGATGCTTCATGGATACAAATTAATGCATTTGAAAATTTCAAATGCATTAATTTGTATCCATGAAGAGACTTTAGAGATTTGAATTTAGAGACTCTGACATGAAAGCACGTATCACTCTGTCCTCAACGAGCAGCGGGTGCTGCTGCGAGCCCTGCCCCCCCCGTCCCAAAGCACTCACAGTCAGGTTCACAGCAGCCTCGTACAGCAGTCCCAGTTGCAGTCCGAGCAGAGAGGAGAATTACATTGCAAAATGGTACAGAAAACAATATTATTGGTCTAATTAATTAGATTAGATAAGGTCTTATATATTAAATATGAATTAACACGTTTATGTTGAATAATTCAGGTGTTAAGTGTTTGTGTGTTGATGTGGTTCTATGGCATAGATGAAGCATACAACAGCCTCAATTAAACACTCCTTTTATTGTAACTGCCTCGCTTCAGTATGACACGTTTTATAATGAAGATGTAAAGTGAGCTTCCCCTGTTTAAAACACCAGCAGCCGCCACTGTTTGAAATGCATCCGAAGTGCAGTTACTGATTCTGAGTGAAGCAGTGGCCAGTATGGCACCTTTCCTGATCTCGGATCAGGATGTCGTAATTACGAGAAAAGATCTCATAATTACGAGATCAGGATGTCGTAATTACGAGATCAGGATGTCGTAATTACGAGATCAGGATGTCGTAATTACGAGATCAGGATGTCGTAATTACGAGATCTTTTCTCGTAATTACGAGATAAGCTGTCTCATTTTTTTTTATCCAGTGAATGCAATGCGCTTCCGTACCATTCAGACTGAATCCGTTTTTCTCCTTCAAAACCGCGAGTGTTCTGAAGTAGTGACAAAAACATGCAAGGTAGAAATTGATAAATGTACATGTTGTTGCTATAACAGCATAGATACGGCTAAACCGATAACTCCCTGACTTAGCTATGACTGACAGCTAAGCAACACCCCATTGTTGAAGAAAACGCGACCTCAAAAGTTGAAGAATTTTTAACTTTGAGCGCCTCACGTTTTTAGGCGCCTCACTTCTTTTTCACCCTGCGCCTTGCTCATATAAACACGCGTTGCAACGGTCATGTGGCATTGTTCCATAGAGAAACAATTGAATCGAACGCCTGGAGGTGAAAAAAGCGTGTCAGTCTGAATGGCGCCTAAACAGAGTGACACACAGACAGACGTTCCTTGCATTGGTAGATAGATAGATGGATGGATGGATGGAATGCATTTACATCCCTGAGCTTAAACACCAAAACTGACTAGTGAGCCTTCTAAATATCTATGTATGCATGCAATGAGGCTATATTAAAACTTTACTTTCAGATGTTATGACTACTTTGTAGGCAGTAATGGCAAGCTGTGTGCTGTGAATACATGAGTTTAAAATGTATCTTTTCTCCCCCCTCTGTCCCAAATGTTTAGATATGAAGACTACCTTCGCTCAAAAGCAGCTCCTATGACAGACTCAAGTCAGCCACCAATCTCCCAGTTCATCACAAGCAACAAGCAACACTACACTTCTAGCCATCCCCAGCAGAACGCTATCACACGTTCAATACTTTCAGACCTGGTTATTGATTGCAACTCACCATTGTCCATCATAGAACACCCAAGTTTCCGGCGCTTCATGTCTGTTGTTGACACAAGGTACAACCCTGTAAGCCGAAGAACTCTTACTTCAAAACTGGATGGTGTAGTGCTGGAAAAGCAGACAAAACTAAAGAACAGTCTTGCAAATGCTGAAAATCTATCAGTCACAATTGACATATGGTCAGATCGGAAAATGCGGGGCTTCCTAGGAGTTACTGCTCACTGGTTGGATGATGGAGAAGGTGGACTAGTCCTGAAATCTGCTTTGCTGGCTTGTAATAGGTTCAGCGGTTCCCATACAGGGGAAAGAATATGTGAGGAATTTGAGCAAATATGTGAAGAGTACCAAATCAAAAAAAAACTATTGCACATCATATGCGATAATGCTGCAAATATGAGAAAAGCATTCAGCACTTGTTTTCCACAACATGATGAAGAGGATGACGAAGATGAAGGAGTTGAGGACAACAACTTGTGGACTGACTTGCCAGTCGAAGACCAAGAGAGGTTGGATGTTTTTCTCCAAGATAAATCTCAGACAAGACAGCAGTGTTTTGCCCACACACTGCAGTTAGTTGTCGGGGATGGCTTAAAAGACACAAAAATAGCTAATGCAGCTCTTGCAAAGGCCTGCAAACTGAGCAATTTACTCCACAGCAGCACTTCTTTCAAGGACATTTTTGAGAGAGAGTTTGGGCAATCTGGCATCCCTTCCTCTGTTGTCACGCGCTGGAACTCAACGCTTAGGCAGTTGAAAGCGGTACTGAAATGTGTCGCCACAAAGCTCACAGCCATTCTACAAGAGTCTGGCCACAAAGCGACAGCATTCACATCAAGAGAATGGAGTCAAATCCAAGAGTTGGTGCGTGTGCTTGAGCCTTTTTCCGAGGCCACCGACCTCACTCAAGGTGAAAAAGTGGTAACCATAAGTGCAGTGGTTCCCTGTGTCCTCTCCCTCAACCACCATCTGGAAAACTTGAAAGGCACTATGTGCTACTTGGGGGCCTTCATCAAAACCTTACAGTCATCTCTTCAAAGGAGGTTCAAGGGGATTTTCGTAAATGTGAAGATGGCAGAAAACTCGTCATCTGATTGCCAGCCATTGCCCTTCTCTGACCCACTGTATCTGAAGGCAGCCATGCTGGATCCTTCTTTTGGCAGCATGTGGGTCATACATGATGTTTTGGTCCCTGACAACACTAAGGAGGAGGTGTCAAAGATGATTAAAGGTATGTTACAGCTTTATTGTAAATACATGTCAAGTTAATCCATGTATAAAAAGTATTGCGGTATACACATTATCATATTATTTGGTGATTGAGTGATATTGTTTTTGCTTTTGCTCAAGACTTGATTCTGGAAGAAGCAGTGAAAGTCACTCCAACGAACCCACGCATAGAAGAGGCCCAGGCAACAGAGCCGCAGTCAAGCCTCTTTGCATCCTACCAGAACAAGAGACAAAAGAAGGACTCAGCATCAACACCTCATATGCAGCTCACACACTTCCTGGACATTTGTAGTGGACAGGACTGCCTCCAATTCTGGACACTGAACAGACACACCCTTCCTTCTCTCTTCAAGGTTGTGGTAAGACTGTTGCATATCCCTGCATCCAGTGCCCCGGTTGAACGTGTGTTTAGCCATGGTGGTGTGATCATGAGACCCCATCGGTCACAACTCAGTGCAAAGGTTTTAACTAGTTTGATTCTTTGCAAGTGTAATGGCCACTGGTAATGGCTCACAACTCAAGATATTCTGATGCTTTGTTACTGTAGGCTCACATTGTTTTTCACATTGCTCTCTCTCTCTCACACACACACACACACACAAACACACACTTTTGTTGAATTAAGCACATTTCAACTGTTCCTATGTTTCTTTTCATATACAGTTTGTGATAAATGCCACAGATACCCACAAAATGAGCAATGAGCAATCCAGTATTTCAGTATGTGTGCACATTTAGCTACAGTGCTTCACTCATTCACACACTCATGCTTCACTCATTCATGTGGTGTAAGTAATAAAAAGCTGTTATAGATTCATTCATTGTGAGCTGATTCATTCAAAAAAAGATATTGACTCTGAAAAACAGGTTTGGTGAATACAGGCATTTGAAAAAACGAATGACTTGACTCGACTTGACTCGAGTGACTTCATGACTCGACTTGACTTGCTTGACTAAAGCTCTGCTTGGACTTGACTTACTTGATCCTCCTATAAAGATGACTTGGACTTGCTTGAGACTTGAGGGCTAAGACTTGCATGTATGGGACTTACTCCCATCTCTGGAAACAGATATGAAGGAAAGGAAAGGAAAATAAAAATATACTGGTATTTGTGAGCTGGTCAGTCACACTATTGCCATGTTGATACAAGCTGCTGTACAATAAGTACTCTCCCTGTGAGCTCACTTTTTTCTGTTTTCTTTCTTTCTTTTCTGTTACAAAAACACATTTTGTATTTCATGGCTCCCTACTCAATATTCTTGACAGTGTACTGAAGGCTTAGACTTATTTGTTTGTTGCCTAATGCTAATAAATTGCAATATGTAAATTACAGACAAATGGATGACTATACATTTGCAGTAGTCCATAAACCTCAAAACAACCTGGGGTAAAATGTGTGTTGTGTTGGTTTTAACAAGCTGCTTGCATTAATAGAGCCAGCAGAACAAATCCTCTTTAATCATAGCTGATTATTTGTTCTGGCTTATTAGCTGCTTTTGTCAATATGGAGTGAATTGTTACAACACATACAAACAATGTGTATGAGTCAGCTTCTGTGACTCTGGGTCACAAACACCAAAAGAGCATTGACATCCATCACGATAAAGAAATTATTTTAAAACACAATGACCCACTTACAGAAGTCTGACATGCTCATTTTGATCCAAGTTCCAAAATTTACTGCACAGCAGTATAATGCAGTCATGTGCTGATCAAGTGCAGGCAATAAAGAACCACAAATGAACAAAGGGTGAGCAGCAATCACCAAAAAAGCTCATTTTGTACAATATTGAAATGATATGAAAGCTTGGCAGCTGATGCAGATGCATTGCTTGCTCATCTACTTGCTGGACTTCATGCAAATCAGAGTTGGTTCTCCTCCAGCCCAGAGGATGGTGATAATACACTGGAAGCTATTTGGTAACTGACAAATAACTTTAATTACAGCAATAGCAGTTTAGCCAGCTAACAACTATCCATTAAGTCTTTGCAGCTCCCTGACCAAAACAGATCAATGCATTCTTGCCCCCACACAGGTGATCCAGTGGTCATATGGCTGTATTTATTCAATTGACTGGAGCTTTCATGGTTACTTCCATCAAATAGAGAAAGTCAGTGATAATGACAGGCACAGACCCTTGAGAGGCTGCTTGCGCAGGCTGTTATAGTTGGGAGGAGTAAGATTACATGTGGCTTGGAGAGACAGATGTATTTTCAACATCTGCCAAGAATGTGTTTCAAACCACCATCTGAACATTTGGAACAAGTGGATTTCAATATGTTTTGAACGCTTCTGCAGACACATTTACACTTAGCTGTTTTGATGTCAAATAGTCATCCAATTCATGAAGTAGAAGAGTGTAATCCAGGTGTCAAGAGTGTAACCATTACAGAGACAGTCTGACTCACACAGATTTTGTCTGTAACCCCCTCCGCCCAAATTGTTCACATACTGTATCTTATTCCAAGATCAAATTAAAACTTTAAGCTTTCAACTTTAAAACTTCAGCTGTCACTAACAAGTGACAGCTGAAGAACAAATGGAAAGACTTTGACATCTTAACTAGTGCAGCATGAAAGCTTGAGGAGCTGTTGAGTTTTAACTCACTCAAAGTTAAGACAAAAACTTAGAAGGCTGAGTTAGTGTCAATCTAAAACTAAAAGACATGATCTGCTGCATTCTCTCTGCTAAAGCTGGATTTACACTGAGTTTATGTTTCATAGATCTGACTTCCACTCCAACAGTTAACTTTACATAGACTTGCATACTGAGGCACCTGTATTAAACATACTGATAATAGGCAATCTAATATGATGAAAAGAATTAAGTAATTCAAGGGCATAATGAACTAATTGTTGAAACTGATTATAAAAGATCTTGCCCCTTCACACTGGGCTTGCTGGGCTTTACAAAATGTAAAGATTTAAAGATGAAAGATCAAAGCCAGAACTCTCCCTCCAGTTGTCTTTACGGACTTGAGGATCTTTCAGGAGTCGGGTCGCGTAACACAGGGGCTAACGCCAGTGTGTTGCACTGGCTGCCTGAGCGTTAGTGTGAAGAAAGGAGGTCAATAAGAATGTAAGATCAGAAGAGACTGAGCTGGTCAGTGGACACACATTACAGCCAGAAGTCCACCAACATCCTGAATACTAAATAATGGTCTCCTGCTCACTGAGGGAAGGGCAAAAATGTCATAAATGAGGGAAGTGTGTACGTGTGTGTGTGTGTGTGTGTGTGTGTGTTTGTGTCTGAGAGAGAGAGAGAGAGCGAGGGAGAGCTCTATAAGACTTTAAAGATATAGATAAATGGAAAGAATAGATGGAAAGATATGGAATTAAAGAAGAACTCCATCAATTCTACACATCAAAGTCTTTTTACATGTAAAACAAATGTAGAAAGCTTTTTATGTCTCAGAGCTGTATGAAATCTGATACACTGTTAGAGTTAGAGAGGAGTGAGGCTACCAATTCTCTGTAGCTACCATCAGTAACACACACATATCTGTTCAGTCAAGTGAAACAAGTGAAGTTACACTGTGCCTAATATAGACGTCAGATTTTGACATGGAAGTAGAAAGTGTGGAATAAAACAAGGATATCTGCATCTGCATTGATGTTTTTATATTCTTCTTTTTTTTTTGAAAGTTTCCATCATAAGCTGACAAAGTTGTAAGAGTGAAAAGCCAAATCTGTGGAGCACTTTCTTAAGGAAAAACATTATTCACACCAAAGCCATCACTGGATGCTACAATCATGACAGCACTATGTCAGGCTCTCACAAGGCAAGGCAGTTTTATTTATATAGCGCATTTCATACACAATGGCAACTCAATGTGCTTTACATAAAACAGAAACATTAAAACATACAATTAACCCCCCCCCACCCCCCATAATAAAAACAAAGTACAGAAAAATAGAAAGACATACATAAAATGCTAGAATAGAGCATTAAATATAAGTGTACGGTTTTTTATTAACCTAACTGTCTTAAATTAATAAATCCCACCGCACGGGGTGTGCTTGACCGGCGAAACAGTGTCACACTCAGCTCCAACACTCAATCTCTGTCTTTTCCACGTTTATTTCTCTTCATTAGCAACTCCACACATGCTTTTATTTTAGCACTTAAAACAGTGATCGTGCTGTCAGCAGGTAATCAACTGAAAAACACAAAATATAAACATCACTATGTTAATGGCACGGACATAGCTATGATATTTAACACAAATTATAATTACTTTGTATACCAACTCACCAGCTCAGCTTCACCAGTCAAACCGAGTCACAGTAAAAATAACCACCGAAGAAGAAATACAAGGTATACTGCTGCCGCTAGAGGGCGCTATAAATGAAACAATATAAACAGTAGGAGGCAAAATAACATGCTTGAAAAGCAAATAGGAAAACTCCACACAATAAGATTGCAGCATAAAATTAATCATTGAAAGGACATAGAGTGCAAATGAAAGACAACCTGTTTTGTCATTTTTGGATATAAAGACTTGTGCAGAATGTTAGAGATTTCAGCTTGAATGCACAACCAATAAACTAAAAACAGCTGCTTCATGTTTAATGGATGGTCTGTTAACTATTTTCAAAGGAAACCAAGTGTACAAGAGAAAAACAAGATGAGCTGCCAGCAAAGTTACATATTCCAGGTTACTCTCTACTGGACCTGTAGCTGTCATTCCTCTCATTTGTTTCAACACCTTTGTTTGGGTCATTGTGACGTTCTGACAGCACATTAAGTGGTCTGCTCATTTAATTGCATTGCTGTGTCTTGATAAAAGACAAAGAGTCATTCTGTCTGTCAAGCAGCTGTCTCATCTAATGACATCAGTTTCCTCTGGCTTTGTTGGAGTAAAGACACAGCAGATGAGAGGTGTTATTTGTCTGTCTGTATTTTATTGACAGAGCAGGGATACATTAATCATTTATTCATAAATAAACAGACCTTGCTCAAAGAGGATCTTTCTAGGCTATTTTATTTTTCACCTATGAAAATGCTTGAAAGACAGGTGAAATTCTATATTTTATTATTAAACTGGGGGAACATAGGAATGAGGGAACATAGGACTGAGAGAACAAAGGAATGAGGGAACATAGGACTGAGGGAACATAGGACTGTGGGAATATAGGACTGAGGGAACATAGGACTGAAGAAACATAGGAATAAGGGAACACAGGACTGAGGGAACATAGGAATGAGGGAACAGGAATGAGGGAACATAGGAATGAGGGAACATAGGACTGAGGGAACATAGGAATGAGGGAACATAGGACTGAGGAAACATAGGAATGAGGGAACATAGGACTGAGGGAACATAGGACTGAGAGAACAAAGGAATGAGGGAACATAGGACTGAGGGAACATAGGACTGAGAGAACATAGGACTGTGGGAATATAGGACTGAGGGAACATAGGAATGAGGGAACATAGGACTGAAGAAACATAGGAATAAGGGAACACAGGACTGAGGGAACATAGGAATGAGGGAACAGGAATGAGGGAACATAGGAATGAGGGAACATAGGACTGAGGGAACATAGGAATGAGGGAACATAGGACTGAGGAAACATAGGAATGAGGAAACATAGGAATGAGGGAACATAGGACTGAGGGAACATAGGACTGAGGGAACACAGGACTAAGGGAACACAGGACTGAGGGAACATAGGACTGAGAGAACATAGGAATGAGGAAACATAGGAATGAGGGAACATAGGAGTGAGGGAACACAGGACTGAGGGAACACAGGACTGAGGGAACACAGGACTGAGAGAACATAGGACTGAGGGAACATAGGACTGAGGAAACATAGACATGCTCCCGAGGTGAAGCCTGGATGCAGCTGAATCATGTTTTCGCCAACATTGATAATTACAGCTTATTAAATATTCCCAGATGTTCCCAGAAGGCAGGGTGATATCATATATTTACAATTTTGTAAAAAGCCAAGTGCAGCTCTACAGTGTCTACAAGTCCAACACCACTGTCTTAGGTCTGTAGTGTCTGTTACAATTTGGGAAAGATTTTTCTTTCACTACTGAAGGAAATACTTTCATCATGGTCTCACTTGTCTCTGCTGGAGAACTGTTCAGAACAAAACGGAAAGGAATTAAACAGACGTTTAATTAGGCGGGAGAGAATCTGTTTTACACATGAAAAGGTTCAGCAATGAAACACAGAGATCAGACAGAGCACACACACACATACGCATATATAGACCAACACATGAAGCTTACACCAAAGGACAATTCACCTTCAAACCAAACTCAATTCTCCTCTCAACCCCAACCGGTCGAGGCAGATGTTCTCCCACTCTGAGTCTGGTTCTGAGGTTTCTTCCTGTTAAAAGGGAGTTTTTTCTCGCCACTGTTGCTCATGTGGGAATGTTGGGTCTCTTTAAAGTTAAAACCTGAAGAGTTCGGTTTAGAACCTGCTCTATGTGTAAAGTGCCTTGAGATAACTCTGTTGTGATTTGGCGCTATACAAATAAAGATTGATTGATTGACTCACTCCATTCAGACAGAATAGATGGAAGCTAATCATTCATACACATTCATACAGTGTGTGTCTTGCCCAAGGACACATCGACATGTAGACTGGAGGAGCCGGAAATCGAACTGCCAATCGGTGGACAACCACTCTACCTCCTGAGCCACAGCTGCCCCAGTTATACACAGACTGAATTTTAGACTGAAAACAAATCTAATCTCCTTCTTATCTGGAGACATAAGAACTGTTAAACCAAACATCCAGGTGTAACATGATTTATTCAGAAAAAAACAAACATCTGTTTCAGCAGCGCTCTGATTTACATTTATTCATTTCACGTCAGCTGCCAGTGAAAACCTGAGGATAAAGGTCTCATATTATCCAGGTTTTCTTTTTCTTTCTTTTCCTTCTCTGACACAGAATGAGCCCATCCGTCCTTCTACTGTGAGTTGTTTAACAGCAGCAGGATAAGCTGGTCCCTCTGTGGGATCCTGGGAGCAGATGGGATACATTATCACTCTAACATTTTCTGGTTCTGTCCTTGTCTAGTTGGACATATCCAGAATTTATGAACTGAGAAGCATCCAGAGTGCTAAATCACCTCAATTGGCTGATGTCACCATGGAGGAGCAGCAGTTCTTCTTTGAGCTCTTCCTGGATGTCTGGATCCAGATTGACAAAGGACCCAATAACAGTTCTCCTTCCCCTCTCACAACGTAACCACAAAGCAGTTGGCATAGATGCCTTCATTTAGCAGTAGACTGACAGGAAATGTGGGAGAGAGAGGGGGGTGTGACATGCAGCAAAGGACCTCTGATTGGGATTCGAACCGGGGTCAGCTGCGTATATGGCATGCGCTCTAACCACTTGACCACCTGCGCACGATTTAAATAACATATTAACCAATAAAGAGAGGTGTGAGGAACAAATTGAGTTAAATTATATGGTTAATGGACTATATTTATATATCACGTTCCTAGACCGACCATCCAAAACAGTTTACAGCACATGCCAACATTCACTGATTCATACACACATTCAAACACTGTTGGCAGAGACTGCCATGCAAGATGCCAACCTGCTCATCATCAGCAACATAGAGCTACAGAATGTTTCAAATGGATGGATAACAAATCTTTTGATGAGGTAATACTACATATAGCACTATTGTTGCAGGCTATTCCAGCAATAGCTATGCAGTCAGCTTTATTTCTGTATTAATAATTGCATATGGTGATACACTTTTTCCAGCATCGATGAGTGCAGGGTTATGTAAAACTGAAAACTCTGTTCAGTGTTGTACACATAGACATATATATATCTACATATATATACACACACATATATACATATATATATACACACACATATATATATATATGTGTCCATAATGCGTTTATTTTTTTTAATCGCATTTTAATTTTGCAAGCCTTTTTGTCCCTTCTATTCACCCGTAGACGGCTCCTCTAGCTGTAGCGCTATGCTTTGAAGTGGCCTCCTGCAGTAAACCTACCGCGCTGATGAAAGTACTTTTGAACGGCTTATTTAACTTTAAAAAACTTCCAGACGCTTCAGTTGACAAGTCAAAAGTAAAATGCAACCTGTGTCAAACGGAGTTTAACTACCACCGGAGTACGTCGAGTTTAGCACCTCCACGCTAAACACCCAGGTGCAGCCAAGCGAGCCTCAGCTCCACCAAAGGACCATTTTGGAGTGTGGGAGTCGCAGCAGAGCCGTGATTGATTCCAAGTTAAGACACTCTGGTAAGAAATGCTTTACATTATGGGCTTAAAACTGCCTTCAAATGGAAAATAACAGGATTTTAAACATGCAATTCAAAATGTGATTAATCGCAATTAACTATGGAAATTTTGCGATTAATCTTGATTAAAACAATTAATCGTTTGACAGCCCTAATATATACATATACATATATATATATATATTTTTTTTTTTATTAACGTGTCATGCACCAAAAGTGCCCAGCCCAAATGGGCTTACAAGACAGTGAAGCAAAAGAAGAAAAGAACAAATAATAACAAATGAAAACCAGATAACGAGATAACTGGCATTGGAGCAACTAAACATATAAACCGTCCTGATGCTTTTTCCAGGCTTCAGATACATATTTAGCCAACTTAAAAACATTAGAGTTAAAAAGCCAGTCCATTCTGTCATCATCAGAGCACCAAAACATTTCTGGGTTTTTAACAGACATTTCCGTAAATTTTGGAGTTCTCAGTTCATTATACAAGGGACAGTAAATGTGATTTATTCACATAATTCACATAACCTTTCATCTTCCAACATATTTTTAAATCTACTGACTTCAAGGTTCAGGGGAAGGATTCCTGTTCTCAGCTGAGCCACTAAGGACCTTTGATTTCTTGATAAGTTTGCTTTAACATAAGGTTCAGGGCCATAATTATGCTTAATTTGGATATATGTTTGTAATTTGGGCTTTAATAAAATATCATTTAACCATTTTGTCTCAAATAAAGCAAATAGTTTCTCACTAAATGAGGCTATTGAACAAGTTAAATTACTACTGTACATATACTGTAATCCAACCTCTTCAAATAAAGTGAATATTTCTTTAGCCCACGGAGAGCCGTTTAATTCACTCCAAATAAAAACTTTCTTATTGACCCTGTCTTCTGACATATTAAGTAAACGATTCCATAGTCTGATCATCTCACATTTACGTCTTATAGAACCAGGAAGCCAGGCCATGTCACCTTGAACAGCCAAAATCGGAGCAAACTTATGAACACCTAAAAAGCAGCGAGCAGCTCTGTTCTCTATGGAATCTGCAGTTTTAGATTCCTTAAATCCCCAGACCCCTGAATATATACGTATATATGTATATGGTTGTACATAGCATGAGTAGCAGCTAGTTTATTTAGCAGCTGAGGAAACATACTGGTGGAATGTCACCGCTCACTTTATTACTTCTGTGTCACTTCTGGTAATTGGTACATTCACTTTCAGTGAAGACTGTGTCATGTATACATTTGTTTGAGGACTACTAAAAGTGTTTCACATCTTGTAACTTAGTTTTCTAAAATGTAAATGTGTAGTCCATGGTAACAGTGTTTTTCTCATGTCATCATCCAAAATGTAAATTTTTCTCAAGTCTTCTAAAAGTTTTTTTTAATCTTTTGCACTTCCTGGCCACAATACAGTGAGCCACCCTCTCCTAGCAGAGAACAGAGTACTGAGTAAAGTGTCAGTATATCTGAGTGTGGTAATTCCCTGTCACGTTTAACCTGTAGTTTTCAAAAACACAGGACGAGATGTAAACCATCCTTTAAGTGCGAGCATGTACCTAGAGAATACACTTTGACTTGACAATATGTAACTGACACAGAGGAGTTTTCAGGTGAGCACTCTCTTTTGGAGGGTGATCCAGGGTAGACATCATCAGTAGTTAACCCCAAGTCTCATTGGATGTTTCGGCCATTACAACTAGAGATCCTCGACTGGGGAAGGCCCTACGGGGGTGATCAGGTCCCTACAGTGTGTCCCCCAGATAACCCTCTCAAACAAGGGCCCAGCAGGAGTCTTGTCTCTTTATCCACAGCCACTGGCTGCTTCTCTCAGCTGCCTCTGACACTGCCTTAATGGTTTGGTGCTAACTCTGGCCTCTGATTTCCAGATCTCTAGCAGCCTGGTGGTAGATGCTGCCACAAACCCTCTGCACCCCACTTCCACTGGGCAGACTTCAGTGCTCCAGCCATGATGTTGTGCTTCAGCAGCTAGCTCAGCATAGCATAGCTGTTTCCACTCATAAACTTCATATATTTGAGCCCTCCCAGGGTAAAGTAAGTTCAATGATGAAGACCTTCTTCATAGAAGAAGACCAGAGTACTGTGCCAGGTCTGAGGGTAGTGGTTGCAATCTCTGGAGGGAAAACAAGCTGCCGGCCAACATCCACTAGCATCTTCCAGTCCCAGGCTCCTCAAAGCTGATTGTGCTCCAGAGGTGTGGGGCTGCTCCTGGCAACTTTCGCCCTCTCACGGACAAACATGACCTGTGGGGGGGTTAAGTGCTGCTGGTGGTAAGGAGTTGGTAGCATTTCGCTTGTTTTCCAAGGTGGAGGCAAGGCTCTTGAGGACTTGATTATGACATCAGGTCACCCTGGGTGATGCTGACTTTACACCCTGTTAATATGTGTTTGAGGGAAGCTGGCCTGGAGCAGAGCACACATCCTGGATCTTCACCTAACCGCTGATGAAGATTGCTAGGTGTTGGAAGGACATCATATGTAGCTCTGAAAATAAAGCTGAGTTGCTTCAATTCCATGCTCCATAAATCCTTCCAGCTGATCCTCCTCCTCTCCACACTCTCCCATCGTGTCCACTGTCCCTATTTACCGAGAGAAACTGCCTTGGCCCTCCTTGCTACTTCTTCCTGGCGGCGTATTTCATTCACCACCAATTTCCTCCGTTCTGGCGCCTTGGCTGTGTTCCAGGCTTGCTGTCTACATTTTAATCCGAGGCATCCTCTTCCTTGCTGGACATGCCCCACTATGTCCGCATGTCTAAGACCGGTTATTGCCTCCTCCACTGCACTGGCCAGTCTCATTTGCAGCCTGTCACCAAAGTTGGTGCGTTGATACTCACTGCTACATCTCGAGATTCGTTCAGTGTCATCTGGAGTCTTACTTTAGCACACTTGAACTCCTCTGTGAGACTGGTGAGGGCTAGCTTGAGGGCACAAGGCATAGTGGAACTCCAAGCCTGTGACTCCTCGTTCCAGATTCTCCACCGTTGAGATTGGGACCTCGAAGACTGCAAGGGGCCACAGCACCCAGATTTTTATTCTAGGGAATTATCAATGTTTTACTCTACTACATACAGTATATCTGAGTGTGGTAATTCCCTGTCAGGTTTAACATGTAAACTATTACTATGATGCACTGTTAAACTGCATGGCATAGTTTATTTATCATATATCTGGACTATCGACACAGTTAAACTGATACTGTAGGTTTTGATAGTTTAATCATTCAAATAAAATGTTGCTGAACACAAACAAGACTCACTGAGGAGAGGGAAGGCTTGCCGCTTGCACTTAACATTTTCAGTATTTATCTACCACAGGTGTGATTTCAAACAAACTAAAAAGCCAACAGGACCTTTGAAATATATCAACTGTCTTGTGTGGCCAAAGGATTTGCTCAGCTGTTTACTGTCAATTTGGGTATTCATGAAAGTGGAATAATATCAGAATGAACACAGAATTTTACTCCATGACATTAGTCTAAATATGTTAAAATTAAACATCATCATTAATATGTGTTTCTAAATTAGAAGGTTCCGATTGTGATTTTTAGCTTTAGGCAAAACATATTTGACACATTTATCTAATGATCAGGTGTGACAGAGAAAGAAAAGATGATGATTCACAACTTTACTGTACATTAGGTTTAACCACAGACTGTATAAAAGAAATGGACGTAACATCCGTGACGTCACCCATTGGTTTGTGGACTGCTGCTCGGAAGCCAATAGTTTCGGATCTGGGCAGCGCCATCTTGAAAATTTCAGGTGCATGCTGGGAAAAATGTCAACACAGATTCTACTTATATAGGCGGAGTCATGGGCGGAAGTATGGGCGGGGCCAATGGCGGAGCGGGGAGGTTGCGATTGGTTGCGAGGGCTGGATCTGGAGGACATTGGTCAATCAACCTGTCAATCACGACGTAGCCACGCCCTAATGCATACCCTGCTTTATCGTCAAATATAAAATCAGGGAGGCTAAATGTCCCAAATGAACATCATACTGCATTGAAGAAGGCTTTAAACTAGCGATTGAGACCATAAACACATTTTGAAAACGTTTACTGAGGTTAGAAGTCAAGTGAGAAGTTGGTGAATTCTCCATTGACTTGTATAGAGACGGAAGTCCTTTTGACACCAAAACGGTCGCCCCCTGGTGGCCTTTTGATAGAATGCAGTTCTAAGTTACTTCCACATTGGCCTCATTTCAGAGGACCGGAACTCCCCGCCTGGGTTTAACTTTGCAACATATGTTTTCTTAATGCATTTTCCCAACAAACAGTTACATACATAATAATTCTGATCTGAATCATAGCTGCACAACCACCAACAGCACACACTTCTGTTTGATTTGATTTGTTAATTTGTCTCCTTCTGGTTGGGTTTATTTGTTGATGAAAGCACGTCCTCTTTACATCTGAGACATGCACAGACACCGTGAGAGGCAGAGGCTCAATTAAACGAAATCCAAATGTATTTATTGGAGAATGGGTAAGAGCTACTGGTGGATGTTTTGAAAGCAGCTTTGTATAGAAGCTCTTTCTTTAGCTGCCTTCCTCAGCTCTTCATCTTCTCTCTTCAGAGGCTCTGTCACCGTAAACAATGTTCAACAGCCAACATGGAGCATAATTTAGAAAGCTGCACCCACATGTCAAATTAAGCAGCTGTGAGCTCCAACATATACATTATAATACAACATTATGAAAGCAGTGATGAACCTCTTCCACTGTTATGGACATGAATACTTCTTAAGGAATTATATAAGCACTGAATAAAATGTACCCCGCCTCTCCCCCAGTGTCAGCTGAGATTAGCTCCAGTTCCCCCGCAACACAGTAGAGGATAAGAGGTAAAGAAGATGGATGTATGGATGGATGAATGAAAGGATAGATACATGGATGGATGAATACAATTACTTACACATTACATGATTAAGGCTTAGCTGTAATGCAGTGCATTCTGCAGTAATTATCTCATTAATGAGTACTAATTCAAGAGGAAAAATACAAACCTTGTGACCCTTACTTTTCAGGCAAACATAGCATGTTACCATAACTGGTTGTTATCATTACTAATAAGGAATAACTAATCCTCACTATCAAAGAAAAAGCTTGAATCATGTCCATTTATGCAGAAAGAAACAAAAGGAGGATGGTGTAAAAGGTGGTTAAGTCACTGAAAGAAGCTTGGCAGACATTCTCACAGTCATAATTAAAGGAATAACAGCAAGAGTGGTTATTAGTTATTAACTGAAGCCAAAGCAAAGCTTAGAGTCAGTTATTTGGGCAACGAAAGCCAGCATACTCAGCTTCACAGGCGCCGATCCCGTGGGTGCTCCGGTGCTCGAGCACCCACTGAAAAGGTTGAGCACCCACTGGGGGAGAGCCATTAAAAAAAAAAAAGAATCAATAAATAAAACAAAAAAAAGAATCAATAAATAAAACTGCATATTTAAAATGAACTGTACCTATCTGAATCACATTATCCAATGAAAAGTATTACAGCTCGAGCTCTGTGCGCGAGCATAGTCATGTTGCTTAGTGACAGCCAATAGCCGATGTAATTGGCTAACGGTTAGCCAATAACGGTTCGCCAATTATATCGGCTATTGACGGTCGCTAAGCAACGGTCCGTCTCAGAAAATATTTGATGTACGGTTGCTTATCAACGGCTAAAAATGGACAAATTTGTTATTAAAAAACCTAAAGAAATCGCGTCTACCACCAATTTTCCGACCAGCAGCAGCAGCAGCAGCAGCAGCAGTGGCAGCGGCGGTGGCGGTAGCGGTAGCAGCATCACCAGCGACACAGACAGCAGCAAGGGTCAGCAGGGAAGGAAGTACCAGGCTAGCTGGAAAGCTAAATTCCCGTGGATTCTCTATGATACAGCAAGAAACAAAGTGCTCTGTGAAGTATGCTCGGCTGCTGACAAAATACATGCCCCATTACCATGTACAGGACGTGACTTGGACTCTTACAAGGCGTTTGTAAAAGATGGCTTTTGTGGTTGGGGAAAAGCAATGGAAAGATTTCGATGCCATGAGAAGTCAAATGTTCATCGAGCTGCTGCCAGCATCGCAAGTGCTGCTAATGCCGGAGTTAATGTAGCAACTGCTCTCTCTGACGCTAAGAAAAAACAAATGGCTGAGGCAAGAACTGCGTTGATTAGTATGTTGTCTTCTATACAATATCTGGCTTGTCAAGGGCTAGCCATTCGGGGTCATGTAGACACGGAGTCAAACTTGAGGCAGCTGCTGAACTTGCGTGCTCAAGACATCCCAGAACTACAGTCCTGGCTGGCTCGCAGTGAGTCGAAGTGGCTTTCCCATGACATCCTCAATGAAATGACAGAATTATTTGCACATGATGTTCTGCGAACACTATGAGATAAAGCGTGCGTGAGTTTTTCTCCATCATCTTGGACGAGACGGCGGATATCACCGTCAAGGAACAGGTGTCTGTGTGTTTCCGTGTTGTTACTGAATGTCTGGAAATAAAGGAACTTTTTATTGGATTTTACCAGACCAATAGCACAACCGGGGATGCACTTTTCGACTTGTTTAAGGATGTACTGCTGAGACTTTCCCTGCCTATTAAAAATTGCAGAGGTCAGTGTTACGATGGTGCAGCAAATATGTCAGGGATACGAAATGGTCTGCAGGCACGCGTACAAGAACAGGAGCCTCGAGCGCTTTACGTCCACTATATGGGGCATGTGATGAACTTGGTCGTGCAGGATGTCGCCCATAACATTGCCGAGTGTCGGAACTTCATGTCACTCATTCGTGACCTGATAACACTGATTCGAAATTCACCAAAACGACTCGCTTGGTTTCAGGAGTTCCAAAGCGCAGACGCGCCGTCTGTGCACCCTCTGTGCCCAACGCGCTGGACAGTGAAAGCTATTTCGCTACAGTCAATTGCTTCAAATTACAGTACGCTAGTGGATTTTCTTGATGACCTGTCTTCAGAGCATAAAGGTGACGCAGGCAGCAAAGCAAATGGTTTACTTCAGCACCTGCAGAAGTTCAGTACATTTTTCTCACTGAAGCTGATGTTGACGTTTTTTCTGCGCGCAGAAACAACCAATCGCGCACTGCAACACAGCCAACTGCATTCACAGAAAGCTCTCCAGCTCATTGAAATGCTCCGCGAGGACATCAAGCATCTCCGTGAAAACGGATTTGAAGATTTTTGGGAAAAAACAACTGCAGCTGCTGATGTCCTCGGCGTTGAGAGCCCAGCCCTGCCAAGGCCAAGAAAAATCCCACGTCGACTGGATAATGGAGGCGCACCATCACAGAGTTTCCAGTCACCAGAGGCCCTGTACAGACAGCGGTTTGACCAGGTGATGGACACTGCAACATCGTCTTTGGATTGCAGGTTCAGTCAAGTTGCATTCCAACACATGTGCAGTATTGAGGATTTTGTGACGGGACAGGGCGACTGTGGGAGCATCGTCGAGTTCCATGGAGATGATCTGGAGGCAGGCAGGCTGACACTCCATCGTGATATGTTCGTTGACATTGCGAAACAGAGGGGTGTTTGCCTAAAACGTTTTCAAGATGCTGTGGATCTCCTGAAAGGAGAGCAGGGAGAGCCGCTGCGGACCTTACTGCCAGAACTCACCAAACTAGTACGACTTGGACTCACTGTTCCTGTGACCTCCTGCACATCAGAGAGGTCTTTCTCAGGCCTGCGGCGACTTAAAACCTATCTGCGCGCAACCATGGGACAGGGGAGACTCAATCACCTTGCGGTGTTGAACTGTCATAAAAATATAACAAGGAGCCAAAACCTGCATACAATCGCCGATGAGTTCATCAGGCGCACAGCTGTCAGAAAAAACACGTTCCTCCTTCGGCGGTAGACAGCAGCCAGTGGTGAGTGACTGACTCCAATATTTTTCTTTCTTTCTGTAAGTAGTAGAGATTTCATGTGTCAAAAATGGTGTAACGATGAGTATGAGTTTGAGTTTGCTTTGAATTAATAAGTGGGTTATTTTAGATTAATGAAGTTCGTCAAAATGTTATTTTATTTATTTTATTTTGAAAGCAATGTATTTAGTTGTTTTCCATTCTCATTATTTTTCTGTAAGATAAGTTAATATTTTGTGTTAATCTATGCAAGGATCCTTTTATTTGTTAAGTATCCTCATTGTATCCTCCTGTGGCCAGTGGTGGTAATTGCTGTTTCCGTTGTCAACGGCAACAGCGTGGGTTTGCCCTTGTTGCTGTGACGACCGCAGCTGTGGTATGCAACTGTAACAGCTCTGTGATTTAATCATATATTAATCTATGAAACTGCCTTTATATAAGTTTAAGTTCATGTTATGTTATTTGAGTGGTCCTGTCACGTTTTTTTGACGATCACTGTGTCACTGCTTTATTGTTTATTATTTCTGTCTTCTGAGTGAAGGTGCGCTAGCCTACTGTTTGATATATATCAATATATATGGCAATTGTTACAATGTATTTATTTTAGTAATTTTTAATGTATAGGTCAAGGACAAGGGGTTCTGTACTACCATCGGCCACGTTGATGTTTTTTTTTTGTATTATTCAACAGTGTATTATTTCTAATGATAATTATAGGTAAAGGGGCCTTTGCACAAGATTGGTGTATTATTGTTGTCATTTAATTAATGTTGTAATTTTTATACAAAACTAGAAAATGGGTTCATGGCGAATTGTGTATAGTGTACATGTGTAAAAGTGATTTGTTTCGCTGTAATAATTTTAAGAAATCTATACGATCACATTGTGAAATATTTATTAGTTACAGACTGTCACCATCGGCCACGTTGATGTGTTTTTTTGTATTATTCAACAGTGCTGCAGATCAATAAACGCCTTGAACCCAGAGAGAAGGATTGCAGAGTGGTATCTTAAGTCTGCTAAGGTAGAGCTTAAAATAAGGGGTTACATATGGTGAATAAAACCGTGTAGGTTGTATAGCCGGTTCAGTGTCACAGCACCATGATAGCGCTGTTTGTGTGTGTGTACAGGTGCTGAGCGATCGATAGACAGAAACCGTGTCACTCAGTTTAATCTTGTGAATAAAACTTTCGGCCAGAATTCAATTTTCCCTCCATTGACGTAAACGGCGTGAAGTGAGGAGAGAGAGAGAGAGAGAGAGAGGCGGCGACTCCTTCCCGACCAAGGACCTTCTCTCTCCCTCTGACCAGCCGGAATAAAACAAAATCAGATGTTCAGAAGCAGTGAGCACCCCTATATAGTTAGAATTATATGATCTTTATATGATGGTATTTATTTAATTTGGGAACCCACGGGCAAAAACATAAATCGGCGCCTATGCTCAGCTTATCACTGTTTCAAAAGAAACACAAAAACAAAATGCAAAGCATCAGGAAAGCACATGAATAGGCAGCGGAAACCAATATAATATAATATTATATACATTTTTTACATATATATCCATACATCCATCTTCTTTACCTCTTGTCCTCTACTGTGTTGTGGGGGAACTGGAGCTAATCTATATATATACTAATTTCATATATTTGGCGATTTCTTTAATCATTCAAATTTTATCAACACACTTTTCTGTGGTATGTCAAACCCAGAACACATATTTATTCTTAGTTTACACTGACTTTAATTAATGTTTATTTTCCCCACTGCAACCTTCCCTGTAGCTTCCATCTATGCAACATTAATGGATGATCTTCAGAGGTGGAGAATTATCCCTGTAAAACTGGAAATTGTGTGATGTTGGTAAATCCAGTAGGACGCATAATCAATCTGTTAACATATCTCCATGATTGCCCCTTAAACACATAAGCAGTGAGGAGAGAGACCTCATAGACCCTCTTACCAATGACCCAGACTGTGACTGCAGCCTGCTGCGTCTGTTTGATAAATTCACTGCATGCGTTCAGGGTGAAATGCGTCACATCTGCAGCTGTAAAACAGACGCAAAAGCTGCAGTAAGCCTGTCCCTGAGTGCATTATATAACATTTTAGCCATTGTAATTGCTACCAAGTGACTTCAGGACTCAACCACCTCCCTCCCCTCCTCATCTCTCCATCTCTTCTTTGTCCACACAGAATGGTATTCATGTGATAACCTGCCCGCTATGACCTATAGCCCCTCTGTCTCACATCTGGCCAGCAGAGCCTAATAATGTCTGTGCCCTTTTGTTTGCATATGTTTCATTTTGTTCCATCTGGTCATGCGAGAGAGAAGAAGGAGAAAGCCTGATGATTTGAATGCCTGCCTGCTGCTTGCTCTTCTGTTTTTTTTTTTGTTCTACTTGCTTTGTGTTTCCACTCTGCGGCTGAGACACACAAAAAAGAAAAATTGCCTCCATCTCATGCAGTTGTGCACAAATGGATGAGCATAATACTGGCTATTTTCCACTTGGAATTCTCTATCTCAGCTCACTTTCACTCATTTTATGCATGCATCCCTTCTTCATCCCTTCCTCTATAAAGACAGGAATTCGATTTTTTTTTTTTTTTTGCTGAGGGCCAAGTGACCAAGCAGCCAGTATCTGAGGACTTTTTCATTGCTGTATGAGACTTGTTACACTTATCCTACTTCTCAGAGTGAAATGCTTGCTTATTAAGTCCACAAGCCTAAGCTGTGCTGAGCATGTCAGAAACTATTTACACTAATTGAAATGGACTCTAGAGCAGCATAAAACACAGTTTCCTCAGCCATGTTTGATCTCTTTCACCTTTCTGCCACTTTCATTTATGTTATGTCACTGGATTTCAGTTGTTGAGTCACCAATTCCACAATTATTTCAATAACGGCCCTACTGGCAGTGGGGACTAATGAGGGTGATGTTAGTCAGTCAGCTGGTTGGACTGTCAGCTGGTCCATGATTGACTCAGTCTAGTCTAGTCAAATCTGTGTAAAATACAATGTATACAATAATTAAAGTGGAACCCCAGCAATCTGTCAAAGTGTAGAATACCTGGAACTATGTTCCCAGCTAGCAGGGAACGTTCCCACACCATTGGCTAACATTCCCTACAGGTTCTGTTTATGTTTTATAGAAAATGTTTTTATCTAATGTTCAAAGAACATCATAATGATGTTTATTATTTCAAATAATGTTCCTGTATTGTTAAATGTTAACAAAGATAGAATGTTTTAGATGTAACATTTTAAGGATGTTTGGAGGATGTTTGTGAGGTAAACAATTATTGAATGTTCCCCTATAAAACATTATCACAATGTTCCAAAATAACCAAGGAAAGACATTCTCAAAAAAACATTTGAAAAACATTTTCAGTATGTTATTAGGGCCTCTGATTGCAATATGTTATTCATAAAACATTCTTACAATGTTCTACAAAAATTAGGAAGGAACATTCTTCACAAGTGTTTTCACAACGTTATTGATTGTCATTTAGAAACATAGGAAGAACATTTTATCTATGGCATTCTGAGGATATGTTAGGAACAATGTGTAGGTATGTTATCAATAAAATGTTCCAACAATATTATATGATGTCACACAAAGAACATTTTCAAAATAATATTTAGAAAATGTTTTGAGGATGTTGTTGATACTTCAGGTTATGGGGATTATTGAATGTTCTTCTATACAACATTGCCTTTACGTTACAAGAAAACAACAAAGGAACATTCTCAAAGCAACATTCAGAAAACGTTTTTAGTATGTTGTTAAGGCCTCGGATTATATTATGTTATTTATAAAACATTCTTACAATGTTATATGATGATAAATGAAGAATATCACAAAGCAATATGTGGAAAATGTTTTCAAGATGTTATTGATGCATCAGATCACAAAATGTTTCTTTAATGTGATCTGTAAACAAAGGAAGAACGTTTTGAGGATATATTAGGAACAATGTGTAGGTAACCGATTATACAATGTTACTTATACAATGTTCCCACAATGTTAAATGGTATCACATAAAGAACATTTACTAAGTAATATTTAGAAAATGTTTTGAGGATGTTGTTGATACTTCAGGTTATGGGGAAAAAATTCAGGGACCTGAAATTATACCCCGTTGTAGTTCGTAAGTTGTTTTGTTTTGTTTTTTTTTTGGGGGGGGGGGGGGGGGGGGTATGATTATACAATATAAACAGAACTACAGTCATTTATTAAAGTAGTGGCACCCCTGGAACTTCTCCAGAAAATTCACCATTTCTCCCAGAAGTGGTGCAATTACAAATGTTTTGGTATACCCGTGTAGCCCTGTCTAAAATCAGTGCATAAAATAAATAACAGCATAAATAGTTGTAGCATTAAAAAAGTTGGTAAGATTAAAAACTGGTTAAAATATGTGTTAAAATGCATAAATATATGAACAGGTTAAAATGTTAAATATTGAGCTATGTTCCTTTAAAATCCATTGTGGAGAAAAAAGCTATTTTTTTGTATCTAAAATCAGCCGTGCAACCTGACCTGTCACCACCTTATTGTCAATCAATCTGTTTTTGTGTTGTTATTGGGTCATTATCAAATTAACAGCCAATCTAAGTTTCACCAAAAAAAGGGGCGGGACATGTGGCGCAGGTCAAGGTAGTGTGTTTTGCTGCGCAGATGTACTGTTGTGGTGAAGGGAGAGAAGAGCAGAGTGTAACAGAGAGTTTTATGAGTTTTATCTGGAAGGTCGACTACCCGTTGGTCCTGATAATAACTTGTTTCATAACCAGAAAGAAGGTAATTAAGTGTATACTTTTTATTCTGTTCTGTAACTAACAGTTATAGTGGTAAAAACATGATTATGTGATGTTAGTTAGCGGCCGGCTAGTTAGCTTAGCATATCGTGTACATGTGCTTGATAACGTAGCGTTATTGTAGCCGTAATGTAATGTTCAAACAGTCTTCACGTTAATTTGTCATGAAATAGCGGTGGTATTGTGTCAAAATCTGGTTAATATGCTTAAAGGATGTGTGGAGAGAGAAGAGAGGTCGGAGAGGTTTTTTTTCTTTCCCTGGTCTCCCTGCGGATGGATCCGTGTATTCCCGGTTTCTTCCTGCCATGCCTGTGACCCTGTGATTGTTCAGTACAACTTTTTCACAGCTTCGGGAGACTTCAACAGCTTTTTCAGCTGAAACCCCATTTCATTTTCATTCATCCCCACCCACAGTCCATAGGCTCCCAGTGCTGAAGACCAGTTCAAATTCATGAAAATAAATAAATTCATGTTGTGAAACATTTTTTGGGTTTGTAGTCCAATTCTATTTTGAAGTAAATTATCAGTGATCCTAGTGACCAGTGCTCACTCAGGAAACATTAATCCTGAAATTGAAAGTTGATGTCATATTTCAATGTTTAAATATCATAACATAATAATTGTTAAAAAATGTTCAAAGCATGTTATCCAGTTCTTAAGTAGTATAATTCTGAAACTCAGCTGTAAACATTTTAAAGAGCATTTGGGTATAATGTTGTATATATGTTTTCATTAGTAACAATTGTAAGTATGTTATCACAAATCATTTTTAGAAAGTTTTTAGAGAACGTTCCTCCATAACGTTCTGGGAACTTAAAGAAAACTTCCCGCAAAAAACATTGTAAGAACATTAAAGGTAACATTCTCAGAACATTTTTAGAACAAAAAATTGCTAGCTGGGTTATGTTATAAGCAAAGATTCATCAGTGTGATACAAATGTGATAAAACTAAGTGCAGTGCTAAAGTGCAGACAAAATTCAAATGGTATGATGTGATTTCAGTTAATACTTTAATATTAAGCAATATGACATAAAAGGATCAGAATCTGCCACTGCATTGCCAAGACATTCCTGCTCCACAGAGGATACATTCTTTCTAATGTGAATAAATAAATAAAACCTTCACAATGTAAACTTTACATACACAACATCTAGATCTGGCCATGACCTTTCTTCCTATTTACTCACTTGCTCAGTATTATATATTATATATTATATATTATATATTATATATAGGCATTTAGTGAAGTCACCTCTGTCATTGGCTTAAAATAAACATGTTTAATTCATTTCAAAGTCTGGTATTACTTTACAACTTGACTGACTTGAAATGTTGATCATATTGTCAAAATCTAAGGGGAAAAACATAATTAGGATATTTGTAGACTTCCCAGAATGCATTGTTTGAGAGAGAGATGCTTATTTTTGGTAGTCTGAAGAAGGGGGAAACCTGAGGAAACAGCAGTGCCTGTTTAATGCCTGATGTTCTATTTTCCATTTCTTGATGACACAGTTCACTGTATGAATGTAATTGTGTATTATTGCATTGGAATGTAAAAACAATGAACATAGCAAAAAACATCAGACAACAGACTTATTAACTATAATATCACACAATCAGGAGGGGAAACAGAATAGAAATACTGCAGTCATAACTATTCCTTGTAAATAGAATCAACCTTTGTATGAAATGGCACTAGTGTTACATTACCAGCTTCTTTAATTTTCTTATAATGACTCACCAGAATAAACTTTTCTGACTTTGCTCCAAGTTTCTTAAGTGTTCATTTCCCTCAGATGTTCCCTGATGGTTTGGGCTGGCTCATAATACTATCTACCATACAGTCACACAGTCACACTGAAGCATTTAGAATCATCAGAGGTGGAGTGGCAATGTGGAGGACTGGGAAAGCTGCTGAGTCAGTACTACAGGCTGAACTGAAACCTAAACCTAAATCTCCACATACCAACACACACACACACACACACCAGTTTGACTGCAACACAGTGTGCAGTCCTCTCTTATAGATTTAGTCTTGTCTAGTCTACACTGGATCAGACACAATTAGAAGATTATTGAAAAGCATTATAGTAAATGATTATTATAATAATATTATGAACCATATACAACATTGAGGAATGTGTACTAAACAATAAAGGGCAAGGAGAAACTTTAATAAAACACATTTGAATGAAAACACAGTGGTAATGGCAGAGGCGGTTTTTGCTATGGGCAATGTGGGCAACCGCCCAGGGCGCAATCTACTTGGGGGCACATGAGCGTCCTCAAAAAAAAAAAAAAAAAAAGTGCATCCTCAAAAAAAAAAAACGGCAAATATTTATTTATCTTTTTTTTTGTGTGATGAAGTATTTGAGCAATTTACACTGTAGTTTTTTACATACTATATTTCATTTATTCACCTTATTTTTGTGTGGTGAAGGCTTTGTGCAATTTATATTGGTGTTAACATACTACATGTCATTTATCTATCTTAATTTCTTTCTTTACTCTTGTTAACTTTTGTATTTAATAGCATATGTAATAAAATAACATAAGTAGTTCAATATTGTGTTTGTGCTTGTGGTTGGGGGGGAGGGGGGGTGCCGATGTTCGGTCTGCCCAGGTCACAAAACTAGCCAGGACTGCCTCTGGGTAATGGTAAACCAGTAAACCAATAAACAAATATACAACAGTAGTTTTAAATGGTATGTTTACTTTGATAACAACATACCAGTATCTTTATGAATACCAGAGGGTATCAGACACAGACCTGAGGTCTGTACTACGAAGCTGGATTTTCTCTTATCGAGGTAACTTCAGGGTTAACTCTGGGTTTTCCGTCCTACGACGCTGGTTCACTTCTTACCGGGGTAAATCACCATGGTAACTTATGCTGAACGGCTAACCTGCTCCAGAGCAGGTTATGTTCTGGATAAGAGATCAATGAGTATAAAAGCACCACCTCCTGACCAATCAGATCTCTTAGAAAATGACCTGCCCATTCTTAAAAGATCCTATCAACATTGGTGCGGATCGCGAGAGGAGCGCTTAGGAGAGAAAGAGTTTTTAATGATGCAATTTTTTAATTGACCAAAATATATATTTAAAAAATAATCATTGAGGCACATGAGGGATATTAGTCTGTATGTTATACAGTTGGTTTGAAATCATTCACTCAAATGGTTGAAGCACATAATAGGTTTGTATTTTGAATGTTGAATATTAAACTAACTTAATGTCTCTATGAAAGGAAGGGCACTGAGGAAGCGCTCTGCCCCAAACGTCTGTGCCGTAATAAAGTGACATTGTGTGATCAGAGTGTCCGTTTATATTGTCTGATAAATTAATATTGTATAATCTCATGAATGTACACATTAACAGAGTCAGCTATTTTCTGCCAGCATTCCTTCCTGGCTTTTGCTGCAGCATCAGTGTTACTTTTGGCCTGGATGATGTTTGAATTCTTCATATAGTTGAAGAATAATTGTCTGCTCCTCCATGGTAAAGGGTAAAGTAGTCTGCTCTACAGGGTTTCTCCATGTTTGTGATTGGTCAGATGCTGCAAACACCTCCCCTTTATGTGAGCGTGCAGTGATTCAGATTGGAAAACCCTGGGTTCAATTACCGAGTTGATAACCAGCTTCATAGTACCGCTTATCAGGATTGTGAATGTCTGGGTAAATCAACCCAGGTAACGGAGAGATATCCTGGGTATGTTAATCCAGCTTCGTAGTACAGGCCTCCGGTGTACTTAAATGCAGTGACAGGACACAGGGATGAAGAGTTCTCAAGCCATTTAATTTAGTCCAAAAAGTCAGAAACCAGAAAGTCCAAGATCACAGGGCAGAAGTACACAATCACTAGGCTAAACTCAAAATCCAAGAGGCAAAACTGGTCAATAACACTAATAATCTAAACTGAGATAACGCTGGAACTCTGACAGGAAACTGACAAGACAATCTGGCGCAGAAGGAATAGAGCACACCACATATATACACTGGAGGATAATGAGGCACAGGTGTAACACATTAGTGGAAGGGAGGTGAAGAGGAGGGGAGGAAGTTAGACAAGACATACCAAAATAAAACAGGAAGTAGACAAGACAAAAAACTAAATCTACCAAAATACATTACAAAACTACCAGGTCCTGAGAGTGTGTGAGTATGTGTGTGCATGTGTCAACACATCTATGTACTGTATATGCATCTGCAAATGCATCTACACGTGTATGAATGGTTAGTTTCCTCCTGATGAGCAGGTTGTATGTGTGTGGTAGCTCCTGTCATCAGTGTATGAATGTGTGTGTATGTGTGAGTGGTCAAAAAGACTAGAAAAGTGTTATAAGTACAGTCCACTTAGCATTTATTACTTGTATATTTATTTCTGTATAACTTAAAGTCCGTGTAAAGTAAGAATAAATATGTGTTCTGAGTTTGACATACCACAGAAAAGTGTGTTGTTAACCACCCTGCCGTTTTTTTCAAGATGGCGTCGTAAGAGAAGGTCACGTTCGGGAGAGCTGGTGCGCTAACTCGCTAATTTTTTTCCATTTAATCCTACAAAAACGACACCTCAACCTCTTAATGGTCCATTAGCCTAACATGAACATTGACAGTTATTTTCTGAGACAGTCCGACAGCATGCCACGTAAGAAAAATCAAGCTGTTGAATGATGCTGAGCATAGTCAACAGGCGGGTGGTGCTAGCTCCAGTGTGGGCACCACCCGCCAGATGCTAGCTTACTGGCACTTTGTGAAACCGTGGGTGAAATTACAGCCAACATCTCCAGAGTTAATGACGAAAAGCTAAGCCCACTATCAGAGTTCTTAAAAATACACCGAGAGGAGCTCGACAGCCATGATAAGCGCATAACCGAGGCTGAACAGAAGGATCTCGGCGGGGGAGGATGCCACAGACCCGGTCAACGGAAAAATAAACGCGCTAGAAAAAATGGTGTGTGAATTAACTGAGCGGGCTGACGACCTGGAGAACAGGGGGCGACGTAAAAACATCCGTATCGTCGGACTTCCATAAGAGGCTGAGGGAAAAGACCCGACTCAGTTCTTCGAGACCTGGCTGCCTGAAATTCTACACATCGAAACAAAGTCGGGTCGAGTGAAATTGGAGAGAGCACACCACTCACTGGCCCCAAAGCCCCCCTCCACCCAGAGACCACGGCCGGTGCTGGTTAGGTTCCAAAACTATCAAGATAAACAGCGTGTTATGAATGCGGCGTGGGAGATGGGACGGAAAAATCAAGCTCTGAAACATGAAGACGTGACGGTAATGATATTTCAGGATTTTTCCGCATCCATTCTCCGTAGGAGAAAGGGATACGATGTTGTGAAGAAGCAGCTCGGCGCTGAATACAGGCAAATCTACCCTGCGTCTCTGAGAGTCATCTGTCGCGGATCCAACAAGCTGTTCCACGACCCAGCTGCGGTGGAGAAATACGTCCAGTCAATGAGAGAGACCCTCCGTGACGATGTGTGAACATTACTCTGTAGGTTTTTCATGTGGAGCGGCAGACTAGTCAGACTTTTATTATGTGTTACATTTATGGATATACATTGCGCTCTATCTGGAGCACTGAGACTGTTAGCTTTGCAGGCTCACTATAAGCAATGCCTCCCGACCTCTCGGATAGATATCCTTTTTTTTGTTGCTAGAGAACCCTTTCACTCGAGCTCCTCTAAGTTTAGGAGAAGGACAGTGTTTACGTTTTAAGCCAATGTTGGTTAACCACTTAACGCACGCTGTTCCTCCTACGGGACGGGACGGATGTTAGGAGGTAGCCACAAGTTCTTCTGAATGTTTTAAACACCAACCCTTAAACATATATATTCATGCCATACATCGTTGGAAAGCTTAGATTGTCCTGATTCATTCAAGACCACTCACAACTTATATGGTTGCTCACAGCCGTAATAGTATTAGCGATTAGCTCGGCTAGCCCCTCAGCTAAGTAAGAAAAGCTATAATGCTACATACCTTCAAAGTCTTCCCTTTATCCACAACGATCATCTTATGACTCAGGACTTTCTGTACAGCTCGCCAAATATCCATTCTTGTGAAATATGAAATCCGTTTCCATAAAACCGGAATACTTTTCTCAATATGTCAACATGTATTTAGTCCAACACGTAACGTAATAACACAAATAACAAACCATATACGGTCCGTTTACGTCATTTCCTGACCTGCGCGTCCATCTCAGAGTACACGTGACTAGATGTTTACGACCGTGAGCCTCTCCTGCTTCTGACGACACCACACACAGGCCAATCGGTGTTTAGGATTAGGCAGTACATGTCTCCAAAGCCAATGAGGACATGTGACCGACGACAATGACGACATGGCTTTGATTGACTGCTGTTCTAGCCTATGGAAATATTCGGTGAAATGAAGTTGATAACCTTTTAGCCAATAGTCAGAGGTTTCCAACGGTGTATGACACTAAGCTATCAGTTTGGCTGTCCATAAACAAACTCCAAGCGTAACCGGCGTGCGCCCTGTGCGTAAAAGAGTTGAACCATATATCATTACGCACTCGGCATTTTGGTACACGGTTGGTTCTTCTTCGACTTGACATATGACTTATACCAAAATAAACAGATAGATAGATAGATAGATATGGCCAAACAAAAAAATATGGTTATATGTAATAATAATAATAATAATAATAATAACATGGTGTCAGCTTTCATTAGAGACCAAGATTTTGATTGTAGGCAAAGGGGATGTAAAGTTATAGGTGTTTGATTGTGGTTATACAGCTTTGGTAACCAAGTGTCCATTTGGAGTCTCCAAAAAGGACCTGAGGAAAACACATGGACATACCTGTTGAAAAATAATTCTGAAAAATTCATCTTTTGGTCTTTTGACTCCAAATTTGGACTGCATGAAGCCAAGACATGTGGCTGTGGCCTCATTGTGTCTATATCCTGCTAAGAGGTCCCTGAATGTCTGTACACATGTCATTGTAAAGGCAAACCTATGGGCGAGTAAACAACCCCATCATTGTAACCTCTGCCACTCTTTGTCAGTAAGTCACAGAATCACACACTTTTACAAGAATCCTGAGAGTGTTTCCTTTCCAATGATACCAGACACATCTCTGAGTCTCAAACTATGTGGGATCTGTGCTGCTCACAACGTGGGCATGTCGTTTAGGCTAACAGCATAAAAAACAGGGGCGTGTGTTAAGTGGTTAAGGTGTGCCTTAAGTGCACTGTTTTTTGTTATAACCGTTATAGTATTATGTCCTGGTTCCATTTGGCTCACTCTGTTACAGATTACTTTACAGGCGATATGTGTTCAGGCATTATTTTATTTCATAGTCAGTAACTATGTCAGCTTTGAAGCTATGCACTTGGAATGTGAACGGTGTTCACACACCTGTCAAACGGAAGAAGGTCCTAACTTATCATAAAAGGGAATGTGTCGACATAACGCTGTTGCAAGAAACACATTTAAATGACAGTGAACATTTGAAATTACAACAAGGAGGTTTTGGACAGGTTTATTTTTCATCTTTTACTTCAAGGAGTAGAGGGGTGGCCATCTTAATCCAGAGAAATTTACCTTTCAAACTTCTAGACTGTACAAAAGACACAGCAGGTTGTTACATAATAGTGAGAGGCGTACTTTACTGGGAAGAAATTGCTATAATGAATATTTACAACCCACCTGGATACCCAAGTGATCTCCTGACTACTTCTTTCTCTAAAGTGATAGATCTTAATATTAGGAACACATTTATTGGAGGAGATTTTAATTGTCATTTAAATCCCATTATGGATAAATCTCCTCCTGGAAAATCAACTATTTCACCTCAAGCTAAAATCATCTCAGCACCTAGACTATATAGATGTATGGAGAGCCCAGCACGTGGCTGAGAAAGAATATACTTTTTTCTCAAATGTCCACAAATCCTATACTAGGATTGATTACTTCTTCCTTCCAAGAATTATGCTGCAGTCAGTTATTTCTAGCTCTATAGGAAATATAGTTATTTCTGATCATGCTGCTGTGTCCATACAATACAACTTAAAGAACCCAGTCACCCAAACTAGACACTGGAAATTCAATCCTTCTATCCTAACAGACCATAAATTCATGTCTTACTTTAGAGAGGAATTCCAGTATTTTCTATCTGTTAATTCAGCTTCCACCAATGACCCCTCATTGCTGTGGGAAACATCTAAAGCTTTTTCAAGAGGTATTATTATATCTTATATGTACACTAAGAGGCGAAGGCAGGACGAACAAAGAACAATCTTGGAGTCCAAACTGAAACATGCAGAGAAAGAATATGTTAAAAATTCATCTGTACAGAAGCTTAAAGAGATTTCTGTACTTAGATGCTCTTTGAACTTACAATTAACAAAAGATGCAAAGGGTAAAATCAGACTGGCTAGACAAAAAATGTACGAACATGGAGATAAAGTAGGGAGATATTTATCATATCTGACAAAGAAAAAAGCAGATTCTCAAATTATTTCCTCAGTTATAGATAGCCTGGGTAAACAGGCTTTCGACACCAAAACCATCAACAACACATTTAAAACTTTTTTATGAAAATGTGTATAAATCTGGACTACAAACTGATAATACTGAAAAAATGTATACTTTTTTCTCTTCTCTCAACTGTCCTAGTTTATCTGCTGACCAGAAAACATCTCTCCAAGCTCCTATATCTAAGAAAGAAGTCCTTGATGCTATTAAAGGGTTACAATCTGGTAAAGCTCCAGGTCCGGATGGGTTCAGTAGTGAATTCTACAAAGAGTTCCATGACTTATTGATTGACCCTCTTCTAAATATGTTTAATGACTCTTCTAAGAAAGGCATTCTACCGCAGTCTCTGAGAGAAGTGCACATCTCTCTAATTTTAAAAAAGGCAAAAGGCAAAATCCCAGAGGACTGTGCGTCATACAGGCCCATCTCCTTGTTGAATGCTGATTTGGAACTCCTCTCTAAAATATTAGCAACAAGACTAGAAAGCCAACTCCCTACTCTAATAAATGATGACCAAACTGGATTCATCATAGGTCGTAACTCAAACAATAATATGCGCAGATTACTAAATACGATCCAAGTTTTTCAACAGTGGTCTTTGAACGGTCTGGTGCTTTCATTGGATGCCGAGAAGGCATTTGGCCGCGTGAAAATGCCATACTTGTTTTACATATTACACAAATTTGGTCTGGGTGAAAAATGTATAAATTGGATAAAATTACTTTATACGAATCCCCTTTCAGCAGTGCTTACAAATGGGTTGTGTTCTTCTACTTTCCAAATTTTAAGAGGTACAAGGCAAGGATGTCCTCTGTCTAGATAATGATAATATAGATAATGTCTATTATCTATTACTCTTTGCCCTGGCAATTGAGCCTCTCGCGGAGGCAATCAGGACAAATGAACATACATGGTCTCACCATTGAAACGAGACAACACAAGATAACTTTGTATGCTGATGATGTATTGATTTTTTTGACTGAGCCTGAGGTATCTACCCCAGCCCTTATTGAGACCATCAATATGTTCAGTACTTTTTCTGGCTACAGAATAAATTTCAGTAAATCGGAAGTAATGCCATTAGGTAGCCTGAAACAATTACCCCAAACTCCATCTCCCTTTCCCTTTAAATGGTCACCAGGAGGCTTTGTATATTTGGGAATATGTATAACACCCTCCTTTGACCAATTATATAAAGCAAATTTCCCGCCCATATTCGAGCGTATAAGATTGGACCTTGAGAAATGGAACACTCTCCCAATTTCCTGGTTAGGCCGTGTTGCACTGCTGAAAATGAACATCCTCCCCAGGTTACTTTACTCAATACAAATGATCCCAGTTATGTTTCTCCATAAGACCATCAAACAGCTAAATAGCTGGTTTAGTTCCTTTATATCAGGGGTTCTCAACCTTTTGCAAGCTGGGCCCCCCCAAAGCTGGTTCATTGCAGTTGGGGCCCCCCCTCCTCCCGGTGTCACCCTCCCTCGCGGCCCCAACCCCACTACACCACCTTGCATAGATAGATAGATAGATAGATAGATAGATAGATAGATAGATAGATAGATATATAAAATAATAGATTTGTTATTTTTAGGCCCACACTATTATTATTATTATTATTAGCCTATTATTATTATTATTATTATTATTATTATTATAATCATCAGGTAGGCCTATCATCATTACTAGGCTATTGTTATAACTGGCAGTAGCACCAGACTTCTAATGTGAGCTTGCAGGCATTATTATTATTATTATTATTATTATTATTATTATTATGAGTAGTGATATCCCTATTATCATTACTAGGCTAGCTATATAATTATAGTTACATGCTTTGCTGTTATTATTATCATTATTATTATTATTAGTAGTAGTAGTATTACTATTACTATTATTATTATTATTATTATTATTATTATTATTATTATTATTATTATTATCATAGGCCTATTATCATTACTAGGCTATTGTTATAACCGGGAGGTAGGCGATGTTAATGTGAGACCTGAGCCTGCTTTGCCTTGCAAAGATCCTCAATTCTTGGTGCAATGTCTGATAAACATAGCCTCAAATCATCCTCAATTTGTGCACGATTCCGGTATTTCGTTTTGAGTGCAGTCATTTTCGAGAAGCCTGCCTCACACAAATATGTCGACGCGAAAGGGAGGAGAATCTTCAATGCGACGTCGCAGAGTTGAGGGTATTCCTGCATCAATGCTGCCCAGAATGACGAAAGAGGGCAGGAGGTGAAACGTTCCTTCAGCCTACTGTCACTCTTCAGCTCAATAAGCTGTTCCTGCATGTCAATTGACAGCTCGTTTGCTGTGCACACAAATGGATCTCGAACCCACGCGAAAGAGCGTTAATCCTCTTTGAAATACGTCGCAAATTGTTGTCTCATTGCAGACAGGTGCTCAGACGCTGACTGAAATAAAGAGGTGAAATCGTGTGACGTGCCTGCATCAGTGATAAAGTCTGCAAGGCTGGGGAAGTGTTTCTGTGTTGTAGTAGTCCAACCACTTGCATTTTCGACATGGGGATTTTCGCGATTTGTTTTTAATGATTTTTTTTTTATTTTTATGATTTTTCCCTCCATCCTGTTGCCTACTCGCGCCCGCTCGCGCCCCCCCCACCGGTTGAGAAACACTGCTTTATATGGTCGAAGAAGAAACCACGCCTCAAAATGGCTACGTTATGTCTGTCTTCCACAGAAGGAGGTGTTGATCTCCCAGACATTGGAAAATTCCAGCTTAGTGTTCATCTGCATACTATAGCTGACTGGATGTGTAGTAAGTCCACATCTCTCTGGCTGGATGTAGAAAGTTCAATGTCCAAATACCCTTTGAGTAGCCTTTTGTTTAATAGGAAAAGTGCATCGTTGAAGTCTGTTTGTACTAACCCAATTACAATTTCCACAGTCAAAGCATGGCACGCCATTAGAAAATTAGAGGGCAGATCTCAATTCACCTCTGTCTTTACTCCAATATGCGATAATCCTGATTTCCCTCCTGGAGTGATGGACTATAACTTCCGGATTTGGGTAAATAAAGGAGTATCCACACTACATAAACTACTGGAAGGTTCTACCATGATGTCTTTTAGTCAATTGAAAAGGAAATATGACATCCAACAACAGGATTTCTTTCGATATTTGCAAGAAACTTCGTCACAAAAGACACCACAATCCTTGAGTGTCAAAATATCTCATGTAGAGAGACAACTCTTTTTACAGAAATCTGGCAGGTCTATTAGCTTATTCTATAATATCCTTAAGGGGTATACCATGAACACTTATTTCCTGAAAGGCTTATGGGAAAAAGAACTCAATGTTAAGATAACAGACGAAGGCTGGAATGATGTGTGGAAGAATGCAAAAACGTTGAGTGTATGCAATCGAGTGAGAGCCATGCAATTAAAGCTCCTGCATAGGGCCCACATATCTTCCTCTCAGCATCATAAGTTCAACCCTAACTCATCTCCACTGTGCCCCAAGTGTAAAATAGAAACCGGTAGTCTTTGTTTGTCACATTGTTTGTGGCACTGTGGAAAAGTACAGCAGCTTTGGCAGGTCATTGAGCAAGAAATTAATAAGATTCTGTTTACTAATAGAAATAATGACCCTTTATATCTGTTACTTGGTATATCTGATTTGTCCATTACTGACAAATTTAAGAGAAAACATCACCAAACACTTGCTTTCTGTGCTAGAAAGTGTATTCTTTTAAATTGGATAATGGATAAAGCCCCATCTAAGGCTCAATGGCATAGGGTGATACTCGAATATGTTGCTTTGGACTACCTGACGTGTAAACTACACAGCAAAGATGATGTTTTTTGTAAAACATGGGAACCCTTTTTGTCATATATTGGTTTGAATATCTCTACCATTCTTGCAAGAGGGTTTGTATCATAGCTGAGAATGCTCTGCCTCGTAAATGACACCCTACCATTGAATTGATATGTTTTTGTTTCTGTGTACCTTTCTTTGATCATGTGAATGTATCATGCATGGCAGTGTACACTTGGTTTATTTTGCTTGCTTATCTTATTTGTATGGGATGACTCCTGAATCTCTCGCCTGTATAAATTTAAATTTGGATGTGTATGTGAGCCAAATGTGTGTTTGTTTGTTTTTGTCGTGTGTATTTCTGTTTTGTCTTTTGAACATTTAATAAACATAAAAACAAAAAATTTGAATGCTCAGCTGCTAACTCGGTGGCGAGCTCGCTGGCTAGCTCGGCGGCTAGCTTGGCAGCTAACTCAGCTAACTGGCTAACTGTAAACTGTAGTAGTAGTAGTAGTGTTCGCTGAATGTATTTATACCTCTACAGCAGCAGGGGCGGGTTTATGCTAACGTGGCGGTGCTTTTCAGACCCGCCCACTAAATCCTGAACACAGAAATGTTGAAACACAGTTTGTGAAGCCTAGCTCCACAATTCAAATCTAAATGGTTGAAATGCTTTTTACACCTTTTTTAGAAATACATTTATGACCTATTTAATGTGTTTAGAAGAAAATGTCTGAATTCACTTCACACAGTCTTTAAACTGAAATAGAGATCAACTCTGTACAATGTTCATGTGTATTTTTAATGTTATTCTTTTGCAGTCACAGAGCACTCAGCCAAGTAATGACAACACAAGGTTGAAAGAAGCAGAACACATAAAAGTGCATCCATCCAGATTTTTCTAAAGGTAACAGATGATGTAATGATCTTTTTTTTCCAGGAACTAATTGTGTATTGTGTTTTATTGAATTGTGTTTTTTTACTGCTTGCCCAGAAACCTTTTGTCAATTGAGGTCAAAAGAAAAAAAGATGCAGAATGGTTTAAAAGTGAGATCCACTCTGCCGCTGATAATATATCAGTTAGAATCAGTACATAGTTGTTAGAATGATTGCTTGTCAGTGAATAACCTAACCGAGCGGAGGATTTAAAGCAAGCCCATGCCTTACAACTAAATAGAGATTGATTTTTTAAAGGGTGAATAACAAAAGGAATCCGCAGAAGGAACAGAGATTAATCTGTTAAGTAAATCTCATCCTGCGTAGCTGCCTCTCCAAAGAAAGAGGACAAAACCATAAAAACCCCAGGGATTTAAAACAGAAGGATTTGTTTTCTTTCTGTCATACAACCTCTCAGGGGAGAGCTAATAACAAGGGAAGAGAGGGAAGGAAGGCAGGAGTGATGGATGAAAAGTGAGGGTTAAAGTCTGTAAAGTAAAAGAGGGGAAAGACATTAACCGGATGACTGACATCAAATGCCCAAAGAGTTGGACAGGAAGGAGAAACTCAGCATTTGAACGCCAAATTCTAAAAAGAAATCAAAAAAATCAATATGACATGAAGTCATTTCTGTGCCTCCAAAATGTAGAGGTGGGGCTGAAACGGTAACAAGGATCAGAGCTAGCAAACTGGAGTGATTGGCAAGCTTCCACTGAGCTCAGACTGGAATACTGAGTTCCCATAGGTCCCTGCCTTTCACTGTTGCCTCTGGTGACCAACAGACCGAAAGCCTAGAGAGGCTTTACCGCAAGAGCCATTGACTACCGAGCAACTGCATAACAAAAGATCTGTCCTGTGAGGAAAAGAGGTTAAAAAAAAAAGTAGATTTCCCTTTATGCTACAGCTGTTAAGTAATAGCTTGTGTGAGTGAGTGGAGAGGTTTGCAGGTGCTCATCAAACAGATACACTTGTGTCTAGATCACTTAAACCACTTAAGGTGTTTGTACTCTGCTTTAGCCAACATGTCCGGATCCATTTAATCACACTGACTGCTGCTGTCTAATGTAGGATGACTTCAAATAAGAGACAGAACAGCTTCCTCTACATTTCTACATGCTGTTTATTTCACATTACACACACAGTAAACAGCAGAAAGGAGAGAAGACTAAGAATAAATAAGAATGATCATTCTTTTTTTTGAAGGATTAAATGATAACCTGATCATCACATCTAGATTTCTGCTGGGGAAATCACATTAACTAGGCATGAATATATATTTCTAATTGAGATAGAAAGAAAGATAGACATTCTCTGTCTGAGGTTTCATTACTCATTTATATTTAAGTGTATGAATCTCTTGAAATCAGCTGTTGTCCTACTGAGGAAGGCATTGGATGCAACTTTTGTGATTGTTAGATTGTAAATGAATGAATATACATGCATATTACCTGATCTATATTGTTTGATGTACTGTTATATGTGCCTTGTAAGGTGTCCTTGAGTGCTTTGAAAGGTGCATTTTAAATTAAATCAGTTATTATTATTATTATTATTATTATTATTACTATTATTATTAGGGCCCGAGCGCTGACCAGCACAAAGCCCTATTGTATCTGTAAACCGACATGCATGGGGGGGTGAGGGCCCGTTCACCGCTGCTTGCATCTTTAATTATTCTTATTATTCTTTTACTAGTTTAAATGCACCAGTTAAACAAAGGTAAACACAGTGATCCTTCTCTGCATCTGCTTTGTTTAGCACTAAGAGCAGAAACACTTTTAACTCTTCACACAAGAGCAAAAAACTACATCTTCCAACACCTCTCAGCTCTTTATTTGTTAGTAAGCAAGCTTACAATACACAAGGACATAAGGAAGCTTATTGTCATTGTAGTTGCACAACCAAATTCAGGTTGGCACTCTGATAGCAGCAAGGCACATGATTAAAATATATATAGAGAGGCTACAGCTCTGGATGCTCCTCATCTTTGGAGTGGAACAAATATCACACCAAATAAGAGGTGAACATGACATCAGGAGTGAAGAAAGTTCCATATCCTTTTCTCTGCATACCAAAGCCAAACCAGCTAGCTATGAACTACTGTAAAAGACAGACAGAGCTAAAGGATTTAATAAGGGACATAAAGTGAAGAAATAATGCTCTGGAAAGTTCATACTTTCACAGCAGAGTGTACAATATGGTGGCCTTCATTTTAGTATAAAGAGAGCAGTGTGTCATACTGCCAGCAAGAAACACAAACACTTGAGCATTATGAGAAAACATCTCAGATCAGCATGTTCTTTAGTAGAAAGCACTCTGCCTCCAGAGACGAAGCCTCTTCAGGGTTATAACTGCTGCTGAGGCAACACAGCTCTACCATTTAGTGAAATGTGTAGCATGATCATCATACGTAGACTGCTGCAACATGCTACTGCACTCCTACATTCAACCACAGGACATTTGTATGTATCTACAGTATGGACTGTTTCTGTGTCACTCATCATGTGACTTGTTGCATGTTTTTATGGTGCTGAACAGACAGCTCCTTTTTAAGTCACTTTACAAACATTGTGTTTAACCCTTACATACTGTTCATATTCTGACTCATAATTAGTCTCTACACCAACTCACATTCATAAATTCACCATCATTCTTTTTTTTTTTTTTTTAATATTCTTTTTATTGCCAAGTGCACATTGGATAGAATACATGTTACTTACGAAGCAATCATAGTTTTAAATGTTTTTTGTAATATACAGAACTAAAGTAAAGGGTAAAGAGAGAGAAAGAAAAAAAAACACAGCAGCAATATCAAACATAAATAGACTGGAATTGGCAATTTGGTGGATTTCTGCACAATCTGGGTACTGTAGCAAAACAACAACAACAAAAATACAAGACACAAAAATGTGCAATGAGCTGGAAATTTACAGGACAACGACAACAGCAAGAACTAAGCAGAAGCCATGAATCTGATAACAGATGATATGAATAACATAACAGAAATAAGGACCTGCTTATAGTCACTATCATCACAGAGTTGTCCTGAGAAATTGTTCATATTGTAACATTGGCCTCTCTCAAGTCCTTCAGGTATTTTAAGACTGGCTCCCATACTTTGTCAAAAATTGCCCGTCTGCCTGCATTTTTATATCTTAGTTTCTCCATGCATAGGGTCTCACTAAGCTCCCTCAACCACATTTCAATTGAAGGAACATTATCCGACATCCAATGTCTTAAGATAAGCCTTTTAGCCAACATGGCATCAAAGCATAAAGACAGTTGTACAGACTTTGGACTGTTAGAGTACTGAGTCGAGTCACCCGCTGATCCCAGAATGGCCACCAAGGGGCAGGGTTCACATCAGAGATGGGAGTAAGTCCCATACATGCAAGTCTCAAGTAAGTCACAAGTCTTAGCCCTCAAGTCTCAAGCAAGTCCAAGTCATCTCTATAGGAGGATCAAGTAAGTCAAGTCCAAGCAGAGCTTTAGTCAAGCAAGTCAAGTCGAGTCATGAAGTCACTCGAGTCAAGTCGAGTCAAGTCATTCGTTTTTTCAAATGCCTGTATTCACCAAACCTGTTTTTCAGAGTCAATATCTTTTTTTGAATGAATCAGCTCACAATGAATGAATCTATAACAGCTTTTTATTACTTACACCACATGAATGAGTGAAGCATGAGTGTGTGAATGAGTGAAGCACTGTAGCTAAATGTGCACACATACTGAAATACTGGATTGCTCATTGCTCATTTTGTGGGTATCTGTGGCATTTATCACAAACTGTATATGAAAAGAAACATAGGAACAGTTGAAATGTGCTTAATTCAACAAAAGTGTGTGTTTGTGTGTGTGTGTGTGTGAGAGAGAGAGAGAGCAATGTGAAAAACAATGTGAGCCTACAGTAACAAAGCATCAGAATATCTTGAGTTGTGAGCCATTACCAGTGGCCATTACACTTGCAAAGAATCAAACTAGTTAAAACCTTTGCACTGAGTTGTGACCGATGGGGTCTCATGATCACACCACCATGGCTAAACACACGTTCAACCGGGGCACTGGATGCAGGGATATGCAACAGTCTTACCACAACCTTGAAGAGAGAAGGAAGGGTGTGTCTGTTCAGTGTCCAGAATTGGAGGCAGTCCTGTCCACTACAAATGTCCAGGAAGTGTGTGAGCTGCATATGAGGTGTTGATGCTGAGTCCTTCTTTTGTCTCTTGTTCTGGTAGGATGCAAAGAGGCTTGACTGCGGCTCTGTTGCCTGGGCCTCTTCTATGCGTGGGTTCGTTGGAGTGACTTTCACTGCTTCTTCCAGAATCAAGTCTTGAGCAAAAGCAAAAACAATATCACTCAATCACCAAATAATATGATAATGTGTATACCGCAATACTTTTTATACATGGATTAACTTGACATGTATTTACAATAAAGCTGTAACATACCTTTAATCATCTTTGACACCTCCTCCTTAGTGTTGTCAGGGACCAAAACATCATGTATGACCCACATGCTGCCAAAAGAAGGATCCAGCATGGCTGCCTTCAGATACAGTGGGTCAGAGAAGGGCAATGGCTGGCAATCAGATGACGAGTTTTCTGCCATCTTCACATTTACGAAAATCCCCTTGAACCTCCTTTGAAGAGATGACTGTAAGGTTTTGATGAAGGCCCCCAAGTAGCACATAGTGCCTTTCAAGTTTTCCAGATGGTGGTTGAGGGAGAGGACACAGGGAACCACTGCACTTATGGTTACCACTTTTTCACCTTGAGTGAGGTCGGTGGCCTCGGAAAAAGGCTCAAGCACACGCACCAACTCTTGGATTTGACTCCATTCTCTTGATGTGAATGCTGTCGCTTTGTGGCCAGACTCTTGTAGAATGGCTGTGAGCTTTGTGGCGACACATTTCAGTACCGCTTTCAACTGCCTAAGCGTTGAGTTCCAGCGCGTGACAACAGAGGAAGGGATGCCAGATTGCCCAAACTCTCTCTCAAAAATGTCCTTGAAAGAAGTGCTGCTGTGGAGTAAATTGCTCAGTTTGCAGGCCTTTGCAAGAGCTGCATTAGCTATTTTTGTGTCTTTTAAGCCATCCCCGACAACTAACTGCAGTGTGTGGGCAAAACACTGCTGTCTTGTCTGAGATTTATCTTGGAGAAAAACATCCAACCTCTCTTGGTCTTCGACTGGCAAGTCAGTCCACAAGTTGTTGTCCTCAACTCCTTCATCTTCGTCATCCTCTTCATCATGTTGTGGAAAACAAGTGCTGAATGCTTTTCTCATATTTGCAGCATTATCGCATATGATGTGCAATAGTTTTTTTTTGATTTGGTACTCTTCACATATTTGCTCAAATTCCTCACATATTCTTTCCCCTGTATGGGAACCGCTGAACCTATTACAAGCCAGCAAAGCAGATTTCAGGACTAGTCCACCTTCTCCATCATCCAACCAGTGAGCAGTAACTCCTAGGAAGCCCCGCATTTTCCGATCTGACCATATGTCAATTGTGACTGATAGATTTTCAGCATTTGCAAGACTGTTCTTTAGTTTTGTCTGCTTTTCCAGCACTACACCATCCAGTTTTGAAGTAAGAGTTCTTCGGCTTACAGGGTTGTACCTTGTGTCAACAACAGACATGAAGCGCCGGAAACTTGGGTGTTCTATGATGGACAATGGTGAGTTGCAATCAATAACCAGGTCTGAAAGTATTGAACGTGTGATAGCGTTCTGCTGGGGATGGCTAGAAGTGTAGTGTTGCTTGTTGCTTGTGATGAACTGGGAGATTGGTGGCTGACTTGAGTCTGTCATAGGAGCTGCTTTTGAGCGAAGGTAGTCTTCATATCTAAACATTTGGGACAGAGGGGGGAGAAAAGATACATTTTAAACTCATGTATTCACAGCACACAGCTTGCCATTACTGCCTACAAAGTAGTCATAACATCTGAAAGTAAAGTTTTAATATAGCCTCATTGCATGCATACATTGATATTTAGAAGGCTCACTAGTCAGTTTTGGTGTTTAAGCTCAGGGATGTAAATGCATTCCATCCATCCATCCATCTATCTATCTACCAATGCAAGGAACGTCTGTCTGTGTGTCACTCTGTTTAGGCGCCATTCAGACTGACACGCTTTTTTCACCTCCAGGCGTTCGATTCAATTGTTTCTCTATGGAACAATGCCACATGACCGTTGCAACGCGTGTTTATATGAGCAAGGCGCAGGGTGAAAAAGAAGTGAGGCGCCTAAAAACGTGAGGCGCTCAAAGTTAAAAATTCTTCAACTTTTGAGGTCGCGTTTTCTTCAACAATGGGGTGTTGCTTAGCTGTCAGTCATAGCTAAGTCAGGGAGTTATCGGTTTAGCCGTATCTATGCTGTTATAGCAACAACATGTACATTTATCAATTTCTACCTTGCATGTTTTTGTCACTACTTCAGAACACTCGCGGTTTTGAAGGAGAAAAACGGATTCAGTCTGAATGGCGCCTTAGTTGTTTGTCTGTTCCAGCATAACTGTCGAACCCCTTCAAATTTTAGTTTAGTTCACATTTTGTTTGCAGTTGTTTTTCTTCCCCTCTTGGCCTTATGTCATGTTAAATCTAATTTCGTGCCTCAACTAGCTCTTTCTTTGACCATAACTGTTTGCATCAATGAGCTTAAACACCAAAACTGCCATAACGTCTGAAAATAAAGTTCTGGTGTTACAGATAACTTAGTTAGCACTAACGTTAGCGCTGCTTGCAGCTATTTAGCCTACTGTTTTAGCTATAGTAAAAAATCATTGATAAGAAAAATATTAACGTATCAAGCCACTAGCCTAGTAGTCTCTGTTGTAGTAGTCAGATGTCAGCAGCCAAGCATCAAAATAATAATCATTAATCCATCTAGTTTTAACCTAAGTTACATCATGTTAACTTACTCACCTTTCTTTATGAGCTGTCCTGAAATGTCTGACGAAATTCGACGTAGTGCTTGCAGTATCAGAAACTGTAGCATTGCAGATGTTGCTCCTCTTTTATGTAGTGTTGTCTGGTAGTTTTTAAATCCAAAATGTATAATTTTAGGGATGGTGGTGTTGGTCTGAGAGCTCTCCATCTCTCCTGCTGTCCTGCAGATGATCACACACCTAACTCGCGCAGGCACGTAGCGTTGGGAGGAGGAAGGGTTGCCAGGTTTGCTGATATGCAGCAGGTCAGGAGCACCCGCGCACAGTAAAGAAATATCGATCTAATAATTTATTTGTTCATTAAAAAAAAAAAAACAAGACATGTTTTAATAAGACAGGTTTTTGTGACTTGCCAAGTCACATGACAAAAGTCAAGTCAAGTCGCAGGTCAGGAAAAGCAAGTCAAAGTCAAGTCAAGTCTTTTCTTAATGTTGATCAAGTAAGTCACAAGTCACAAATCTGACGACTCGAGTCGGACTCGAGTCAAGTCATCGACTCGAGTCCCCCCATGTCTGGTTCACATAGCCTATTTAAATGCCTTTGAGTAAAAATCCAATATTGAAGACCAGAATGAGTGAAGACTGGGACACGTCCAAAGTTGATGGGTGAGTGTTCCAACCTGATTCCTGCATTTGTTACACAAGGCTGATACATTAGGATACATCTTGTTAACTTTTAGCTTTGAATAGTGTAGTCTATGTATTATTTTTGAACTGAATTAGTTTGTGTCTAACATTAATTGAGCATCGATGAATATTTGAAAGGCATGTTTCCCAGTATTCAATGGAAAGGGGTACTCCCAGTTCAGACTCCCACTCAGACCTTTGTTTTTCTGTGTTAGTTTCTATCTGACTGAAGATCGTCTGATATAGACTTGAGCAAACACTGGGTCCCAAGCAGAAGGCTTCAAAGCATGATTGTCACAAATTGGCGTATCCCTGTACATATTTGGGGCCTTCAAGTGTGATTTAATCTGATTCCAAATTTTTATTGAGTTGTGTATCATAAAGTTACCTTTGTACGGGGATTTGCTAATTTTGATGGGGCTGTTTAATAGGGCTAGAAGAAAGGTCCCTTCACATGCTGCTTGCTCTACAGAAAGCCAGGCAGGGGATGGTTTGGTTGTATCCTCAGTGAGGTTTAAACTCCTCCAGAAAGCCAGAATATTTAGATGTGCTGGCCAATAGAAACATTTTAAGTCTGGTAGGCCGAAGCCACCCTCTTGTTTTATTTTACAGAGGTGTTTTTTGCTTATGCGTGCTACTTTGTTTGGCCAAAGAAAAGCAGTCACTATTGAATCCAATTCCCTGAAGTATGCTTGTGGAAGGCAGGATGGTATTGATTGGAAGATATATAAAAAACGTGGGAGAACTACCATTTTAATGGCGTTTATTCTCCCTACCAGTGATATTCTGCTTCAGTTGGTTCATTTTTAAATTCCAATTTTCCTCAAGTAGCTCGCCAGGTTTCCTGGTAACAGACACCTCTAGGTATGTTAGCCTGTCCTTAGTGATTCTAAAGGGAACAGAATTCAGCGTGGTACTATTCTGATTTAGATGCACTGGCATTAATTCACTTTTATCCCAGTTAATTTGAAAGCCTGAAAGGAAACCGAAGTGGTTAAATACCTCCATGATCGACGGAATGGACTCTTTAGGGTTAGACACATACAATAATATGTCATCCGCGTAAAGCGACAGATGGTGTTCTTGCCCTTTAATAGAAACAGGTGATATCCTGGGGCGCTGGCGTATTTCTGTTGCCAACGTTTCTACAACCAAATCAAAAAGGTAGGGGGAGCTAGGATCTCCCTGTCTAGTTCCACGAAGTAGTGGGAATTCAGAGGAGACATCCTGATTCGTAATGACACTTGCAGTAGGATGAGCATACAAAATCCGTATCCAGTCTATAAATACCTTCCCAAAGCCAAATGCATTTAAGGTCTCATACAGATGAAGCCATTTCAAAGTTCCCGTGTTTCCTTGATGGCTCCTTGACTGGTCCTTGACAGGTCCTTGGCTGGCCGATAATGGAAGCAGGGGGATAATGCGATCCCCCAGCGATGACGCGGTCAATGAGGCTCCGACTGGAAACGCCCCTAAGTTGCCTGAGTGAAAACCAGCTGCAATGCCTCATTTGTCCACGGGGAGGAGCAGTGTGTTTAGACCGGTTTAGACCCACTGCTCATAGAAAAGACTAGGCTGTCCAACGATTAAAAAAATAACTGGATTTATCACGTTACAACCCTGTGATTAAACCTCATTAAAATACGATGCTAAATATTATATAGACTAATATTACTTGTTTTACTTCTAATCTTCTGTATAAAGTCGCCTAATGAAGGGTACAATATAGTTAATCTATTAGAAAGTAAGGATGCAATTGAAGCTGCTGTACATCTGACAGGACACCGTCCGTCACAGGAAACACTCGCGGACACTTAATAATTCCTCTGACTGATCACTGATCACTGCCAAACCAAGAAACAGCACATGAGACAAACCCAGTCTACTGATTTAAAACAGGACGCGCTATTTAATACGTAGTGTTAATATTATATGGGTTCCCAATCCGACCATTTTTTTGTGTATTATTTTATCATTATTAAGACAAAATAACTCACTTTATGTCCATGGACATTATAATGAATAGACTATAGGCTTAATATTAGTTTTCATCCAGCGTGCTGCGTGGACTTCATTACATCTGCTGCACCGCTGCTACCACAATTATGAAATGCTAAGTTTCTACAGTCTGTGACTGTGACCCTCATGAAAATAATATTTTACAAATCTGCATTATATAAACTAACGAAATTCGTTAAAGCAAGTCATTTGGCGACTTCTAAGTCATTCAGTTAAACTAAGTTTGTTCAGCTGCTGCTGGAGAGGCTGCGAGCGTGAATGAAATCAGTGCGTCTTTTTTACACAAGTATCTGTAGCAGGCTACTGCATGACTCAGCCATGACTCAGAAGAATATGTCTGTACTTTTTAATCATAGTGCGTTGTGTTAATTGATCAGCTGTGTTGTGTGTTACCGGCGCAGCACGCGTTATGTTTTCGCTCAACGTATGTGTCGGAGGCAACTGTGCTTGAGTACACTTGGGTTTTGAGGTAATGTGAGTGCGGGCCAGCGGGGGACGGGGGGCATTCGCTTTGAAAGACAATGGGACAGCACTGTAACCATCCCCCTCAACCCATCACCTTCGAGCTGGACACCTCCCCCACCGAAAATCAAGATCAAGACACTGCTTGTGCCCCCACTATATCCAGCACATATGCTCCTGTATGTGTGGTTGAGTTTTCAGTTTTACATCTTTTCTAAGTGAGTGAGGGGTGTAGTTGTAGATGTGTGTGGTGCCCCCACTCTGTCCAGCACACATGTGTGGTTGAGTTTTCAGTTTTACACCAATAGTTAATTAACTTAGTTACTGTAGTAATAATAACGAATCTGAATTTAAACTCAATTTGTCTGAGTTATATTTATCTTTTTCATATAATTAATGCTCATTCAACTCTGTCTGGCCCATATCTGTCGCGGCATCTGAGCGCTCTTTCTCAGCCTTGAGCAGGCTGAAAACCTGGCTGCGCAGCACCATGACGCAGGAGATATTTGACTATTATGAAAGCTCACAGTGACCTCTCAGAAAATAGTTCCGACGTCCAGGAACACTATTCTGATTCTGAATCTCTGTGCGTGATTTGTGTGACAATGGAACCAAATGGCCCATTAAGCCCAAACAAAAGGTTGAGCAATAATAAGGTGGCTGGGCTTACCTGGCATAAAGTACTGAATAGACCAGGGTTGGCTGGCACATATGTGCTGTATAATTGCACATAATCAAATACAGTCCTGTGGTCCGTTTTTGTCATTTTGTATTATTTATCTGAGCCTAAAAGTAAAACATGAAAAGGCTTTTTTTCGTTTTTTGTGTTAGATTCAAAACAAATAACACAATAATCAGTAGTCAGTAGGTTATTTAATTTTTTGATTTGATTCGATGAATTTCGGATGACCACTGACCTGTCAGTAAAAAATCATAAAACATCAGAATGTGGGCTAGTTTGTGACAGAAGCGCCATCTCCTGGTCAAACCCTGTATTACAATGAATAGGTGGGTTTACAGGAAAAGATAGACACGCCCAGGAGAAGGAGGGGGTCTCTCCAGCTGCTGGAACTCAGCTGGAACTTGGCTGGGAGTGGGAGGGGAGGCTGCCATTCAGCTGGCATTCAGCTTGGAGGGGAACTTTGAAGTGGCTACTACTGTACATGTACGGCCACTCAACCTGGTCAAAGGCCTTTTGAGCATCAACTGATATTACAACTGTTTCTGTGTTATGCTTAGTGTAGAGTATGTTGAATAAACGTCTTAAATTAAAATAAATATGCCTATTAGGAATAAAACCTGTTTGATCGGGATGCACAATCGTATGAATGTGTGTTTTTAAACGGTTTGCCAAAATTTTGCTAATCAGTTTTGTTTCGTTTGGGATCAATGACACTGGCCTGTAGGATGAAACTTCCAACTCATCCCTGCCCTTTTTTAAAATTGATGAGATGTTTGCTTTATAAAGTGTTTGAAGTAACCTGCCTTTTGCTGCAGCGTGCTTAACCATACGCAGTAAAAGCGGGGCTAATTTTCTTTGACCGAAAAAAAGGTGAACTGAAGCTTAGGCTTATTTTGTCTACTCGTTTTAAAACATGAATTCAGTTTCTTCTTCTTCAGAAAAAACTTACGTCAGTAGCAGTGACTTCTAAACATGACAAAGTAAAATAAATGAACAATTTAAGCTAAAACATTTAAACTAAAAACATAAATATCCTGATACCTGATTTAAAAAATTCATAAATCCACATATTCACTTCTTACATACCTTTCTAATGTTTGATTAACTTTATGGAAAAAAAACACTCAGAATCAAAAGAAAGAAAATATGTATCTGGTGTTTCTACAGCTCTAGAATGTAAAAATGGGTCAAATTTGACCCTGAACAGTATGTAAGGGTTCATTTGTTGCTATGGTAAAACTCAGACTGATGATTGGTTCTGGTTAGGTCAGGTAATCTTCTCTTTTGTACTGTACTTGTTGCTGTTGGTGACAGCATTGTAACTGGTTCTGGTTCTGGTTGTTTTTTATGATCATAGTACTGATCTAAATGCAAAAAAGCTATTTTAAGTCAATCATCATGAGGTTTTAGAGAATATAATGTTTCATTTACTGACTAACCCTGCCTTCCAGCACAGTGAATAAAGGATAGCATTTCCATTTGTGAGTTCCCTGTTTACAATTCAAATGTGTCAATTAGCTAAGTGTCTCTACAGACTCCCAAACTTTTCACACTGCAGTAAATTGAACTTAACTCAGTGAGAGTATTTGTGCTTCCAGAGCAGCTCAGACACTCACAATGTTGACATTTGCCAATTACAAACGGCAAAAATCAGTTTATAGTATGTGCTGGATGCTGACCTGGGTTACAGCCCAACACACACAGCTGATCCGCTGGGAGACAATCTGAAATGTCATTATTCAATCTCTTCCAAATATACAGGCACTATCTATGTTATATTGTTTAGATTGTAGATACCTCATACGCCCTTAACTCTACATCTGAGTATCTTGGGAGCAAATTCCATTCAAGTGAAACCTTAAGTTATTCAAGCTCTTCAAAGCAATGAAAGGAGTGTCAGGAGGATTGTGTAAGGTGAGAAAGCGCATCAGTCTGTCAAATTCATTTTGACAGCTCATCCCCATAGACATACAACAGAAACAAACTAAAACAATACAGCTGGGAAAGTATTTGTCTTCTATGTTTTCGTGTAAGACTGATAGGAAACAATGTCCACACAGACACAATGTCAGGTAAATACCACACTCCTACCCCCTCATAATACATATATAATTATAACTGTACTGCCTCACTGGGTAAGGTAACAATGACTCAGAGTAAAGCTTCAACTATGCTCATAATGTAAGATGAGGTATCTTTATTGATCTCCCTAGGGTGAAAAAGCTGACACAATAGTAGCTACATAACAGTAATGGTGAAGGTAAAAAATAAAATAGAATAAAATAAAGTGTTCCTGGGATTTACAAAATAAAGGTCTATGTTCCTGGGATTTACAAAGTAAAAGTCGGTGTTCCTGGGATTTACAAAGTAAAGGTTAATGTTCCTGGGATTTACAAAGTAAAGGTCATTGTTCCTGGGATTTACAAAGTAAAGGTTAATGTTCCTGGGATTTACAAAGTAAAGGTCGGTGTTCCTGGTATTAAATAGTAAGAAGCCTCAGTCTTTTTAGTGGATGAATGTGATTACAAAGTGATATTTAAGAGGGAAAATGTCAGACAGCCAGCATGCTGTCACAAAAGTGATATTTAGGACTAATTAGGATAGGACAAACAATCTCTGGATTCCTTGTCTGACAAGATAAATATTTTCAATATTGGATACTTTTAATGTTAACTAGGTATACTGTTTACTATTTTAGTTTGGTGTGTTAGCATGGTAACACACAGCTAAGACTGATGGGGTTTAATGTTTTTAGTTTTGTACATATTTAGTCAAAAACAGTCACATTTATAGTTGAATATTGTTGCTTGGTATGGTAACTTTAGTATGAAAAACAGAAACAAGCTTTCTCAAATTGTTCATATTGCAGGGAAGATGATTGGCCAGTTACACATACAGCTCTGTGATATATATAATAGTATTCAGGAAGACACACAGATATCTGGAGATGTTTCTCACTCACTAAATGTACAGTTTGATTTGCTCCCATCTGGCTGTCGATTCAGGGCCCCGAGGCTGACATATGTAAGAGGTCCTTTATTCCTTATGCCATACAGGCACTGTATCTAAAGTGATGCACTATGAACTCAAGTATTTACTTATTTTATTTTTTATTATAATTGTTATTATTATTACTTTAAAGACATCTTTTAACAGGTTTTAACTTATCACAATGGTGAGTCAATTGTCAGTCATATGTTTGGGTGTTTGTTTTTTCATGTTGTGTGGTGTTGGTGTTTGTGTTTGTTTGTAATGTCCTTATGATATGGTGTGCATTGTTTGTATTCTTAGTGTATTGGAGGAAGCCAGAGACAAATTTCCACTAAGGTGGACAATGAAGTCAATACAACTCAATTCAATTTAATTCAACTCAATTCAATTCAATTCAATTCAATTCAATTCAATTCAGCCATCATTGGGAACCATGACTGGGTAAGTCACTGGGCAAGTGAAAACTTTGACCAACTGATGGCACTAGTTGAGAAATCATGTGTCACTAAAGTCATTAAGATTCATCTTCATGGCACCATGAATATCTCTACTGAATTCCACGTAAATCCATCCAGTAGTTGTGGAGATATGACAGTGTGTGGTGGTGGTGGACCCACAGACTAACCATTTATTTCTTAGGCCCTCTGTCACACTTGTCAGCTGGGTTGCATATCCAGCGCCCCTGTTGGCAGACAGCATGTCCTTTATATTTTACAACACTTGACAACTACAGCTATGGGTAGTGAGATTTAAGGGGCTAATGTCTTTTGTGAAGTTTTTAAATCATCCACTAAAAACGTCCACTATACTGTAAATACGGACTACTTAAAACATACATGTGATTTTTAATTGTTGCAGCATTGACTTTTCTCTAGAAAATGAACAAAAAAAGCATTGAAAGCATCCTGTGGTCAGTTTTTACAGTAAGTGGTTCATCGTAACAGAGCTCTGAGGGAATTCATTCATGTTTACTATACATTTACTATTTGCTGGGGCGAGGTCAGTTTCTCCACTGACACTGTTCACTGACTCACAGTTGGTCAGAGAGTATCTGGTCCTTTGATAAAAAGTTAAAGGTACAATCATGTTTATTATGGATGTGACAATCAGAGTCCATGAGAACGAGACCAGATGAGATTTTAACACTAGTTTTAACAAAACTTCAATGATGAAATATATGACTGGAAAAGAATGATGTAATGAATGTCACTTCTGTTCTACTTTCTGAGTATGAACTATCATATGCAGTATGCAAGCACTGTAAAAAGTCCACCCTTCTACCCCCCCCCCCCCCAGATAGATAGATAGATAGATAGATATAACAATCACATATAGCAAAAATGAAGTATGAAGAATAGACACAATTCTAGTATATAAATATAAATGAAATAAAGTCACAAATTATAACATATTGCTAATAAAAAACAGAAATAAAATAAAATTGCACAAATCCTGTATCACACACATACACAAGTAGAATAACACACTTATCATCACTAAAGACTGCTGCAATAACACCAACACTCAAGAAACCTGGCGCCGATCCAAATGACTTGAACAACTTCCGTCCCATCTCTAACTTTCCATTTCTCTCCAAAATACTAGAAATAACTGTTGCAGCTCAGGTCCACATCCATCTGTCTGACAACAACCTCTATGAACAATTTGAGTCCCCTCCACAGCACTGAGACAGCCCTAGTGAAAATCACAAATGACCTGATGGCATCTGACTCTGGACTTCTCTCCATTCTGGTTCTCCTCAACCTGAACGCAGCCTTTGACACCGTGTCTCATGGCATCCTCCTGGACAGATTAGCCTCCATTGGAATCACTGACATCCCTTTGGCTTGGTTCACATCATATCTCTCTGGCCGCACACAGTTTGTTCAAATCAAGAACCTGAGATCCGACTCCTCTCCAGTCTCTAGCGGTGTTCCTCAGGGCTCTGTCCTTGGCCCCCTTCTGTTCATTATTCATCTTCTGCCTCTTGGTCACATTCTCAGGAAATTTGACATACAATTCCACTGTTACGCTGATGATACCCAACTCTATCTTTCCACTAAGCCTACTTCCACTCTGCCAACCATAGCTCTATCCGACTGCTTACTGGAAATTAAATCATGGCTCTCACTAAATTTTTTTAAACTCAACGGCGAAAAATCTGAGGTCCTCCTCATCGGCACCAAATCAACCCTAGCAACACCCAACACTTTCTCCATGTCCATCGACAATACCACTGTTCCTCCATTCCCTCAGGTAAAGAGCCTGGGTTTCATCCTGGACATATCTTTTGAAGCCCACATCAATAGCGTTACTCGGTCTGCATACTTCCATCTACGTAACATCAATCGTCTCCGTCCCTCACGTTCACCAACCTGTACCGCTATCCTGGTAAACACCCTGATCACATCCCGTCTGGACTACTGTAACTCTCTCCTCTTTGGTCTTCCACGGAAATCTCTCCACAAACTCCAACTGGTACAGAACGCAGCCGCTCGTATCATAACCAGAACTCCCTCTATTGAACACATCACTCCTGCCTTGCAGCAACTTCACTGGCTCCCTATCAAATCCTGCATCGACTTAAAGATTCTACTCCTCATGTTCAAGATCCTTCACAACCTGGCACCATCATATCTCTTTATCTTTCCACTAAATGTCACCTGATTTATATTGTTTGATGTACTGTTGTTGTGTTATATGTACCTTGTAAGGTGACCTTGAGTGCTTTGAAAGGCGCCTTTAAATAAAATGCATTATTATTATTATTATTATTATTATCAATTGTGTTTTAATTTGGTAGTGTGACTAATTTAACTTTTTGAGATTTTCTCAGCAGGTAGAAGCTGTTAGTTCAGTAACTAGAACAACAATATTAATGATCCACATAGTGACATTATAAAAAGAAGACATGACAGGGTTTTTTGTGTTTTTTTGATGTGCACATCCTGTGCTGCCCCAATTATGATGCCCATATTACCCATATCTAAATCTCCCACTTATGCTGTTTGCAGCTGAATACTGCTTCACAAGACAGTTTTCACCTCAGTGAGAAATATTGTCACGTTTTAATCTTGCAAGATCTCGTCACATCTCTGTCTACATAAACAGTAAGGTGAGTTAACTATGAGTCTCAAGGTGCATTTTGTAAGAAAACAGCTGATCATGGAGCTTAAAGTTGTGTGATTTGCACTGTTAATAGCAGACAGAAGCTAAAAAATCTCACAGTTGTCAAATACAACTTTTTACAATCTGCAGTTAAAATATAAAAGGTGTACTTTGGATACATTTTGGAGGAATTATGGCACCATCATTTTGTTCACAACTGCAGCAGTGTAAAGTGTTTTTTGTATTTATTTATTTTAGGAATGTTTTAATAAATGCTATGTGTGGGTTTACACAATAATGTCTAATATTTTAAAGGTAAATCATTATGTTTGCTTCCAGTTCATCTTTTCTCTCAGGTAAGTCACTCAGTGTAATTGCTGAAACAAGATGTGCACATAGTAATATAAATTTAATCAATCCGCGTCTTCAAATCTGATACCTAAAGGAGGATTAAAAGCAGTCAGCCAGTGGTGGAGTAGGAACAGCTGATGTTATTGAAAATGATGAACATAGGTACTCAAGACGATTCAGTCTCTCCTCCAAAACCCATTTTAGAGGACAGCTTTGGTTAAAATAATCTCCCAACATTAAGAAACATGAGTGTACCAGGGTTCACATGGAGAATATGGTATAATAGCAACGTCATCCCTCTTCAGAAAGCAACTGCTGACACAATCACCACAGCACAGCTGGACAAGCTAAACACTGAGTAGAAGCACTATGATGACCTAATAATGTGTTTCCAATCCAATCATAGAATTTGGTAACTTTGATTCTCCGACTGTCAGGCTGAATGCTTTGTGAGAATGCTGGAAGAGGATTTGTGCTGTTTCTGACATTGTTCCTCAAGATCATGTCACATGTGGTCATTCTGTTTAACCAGCAGCAGAAGAGGAACATCAACTCTATCTCCATCCCCGGAATCATCCAGAAGTTCAGCAACAGTATGTACACTATCATGTTAATCATTTTTTACACACTGGCAAAGAAAAAGAATATTTAAAATAGTTTCAACCATATCCCTTTCATACATGAATTATGATAACCTCAGTCAGGATTTTTCTACTAATTTTTTTCATTTCTCTTTAGGCATGAAAAAAAATATTTGAACTAAATTTTTTCTTTCACCAAATGATATTACATTATAATAACATAAATCAACTGATCTACTACCAATAACATGACTGCAGGTTTAGTGGTGTATGGGATGATACACTAGTGTCCACTGTGATGGCTGAAGTGTAACTATGCCATCAAAATCCTTTCATACATAAGAAAACAGCTTTTGAATACAACAAGTCTGTCAGCTGATCACAGAGACCACACTCATATCAACACTCCAGGCACCCAAGTGTAAAATGTGTGCTATTAAGATTAATAACTGTGATGAATATACTGAATTTCAAATTGTGAACCCTGACACATTGATCTCATTGCTAAAATAATCACCTGTGATCTCAATTATTATTTCATGAATGAGCTGAGCGCCTCTGACTTCATGAATAACCCCATTAATAATCAGATCTTCACTGATCACCTCTTTCACAAACTTGACCAATGAGATATTATCATGTTGACCTCTCACCCTGAAACAATGCTGCTTTACTCTCAGAGTCACTAATCCAGAACACAGCATAAATGGAACAACATGAGAAAATAATTGCAGTGTGTGTGTGTTTGTGTGTTTGGCGTGGCTAATGAGTTCTTTTGTCTTCTCATTAAAGACCAGGAAAGGCGAGCGCTAGCACTGGAGGTCTTTCTTTTGGAAGTCCTCTTCCATCTGACTAATTTGCTGCACTTCTTCTCATGCAGATGAATTTGCTACTTAGGCCTTAAAGCTGCTGATGAGAGCAGTGACTCGTGACATTTACTGAGTCTGAGGGAAGCTCAAAGAGGCAAAAGAGTGAGGATCAGCTGGAAATGGGCGACAGTAAAGGACAGTGGAGGGTGCATGTGTGTGTGTGTGTGTGTGTGTGTGTGTGTGTGTGTTTGAGGGAGGCTATCTGAGTGTGTGCATGTGTTGGGAAAGTGACAGATAACCTGAGAAAATGAGCGACAGCAGAGGAAGAGAAGAAGCTTTAGTCAGCAGCCACCTGAACCAGCAGGAGAATGACAGCAGAGTCTCATACAAAGTGGTGAAGTGAGCAGTTCACACAACGCTGATTAAGTGTGTCACCACCAGATAAATCTCTTCATTTCACAGTATGCTAGAGTTTTTTTTATCTGGGGCCGGGTTTGATATTCCCACATTGGATGATGAAAGCATGAATGTAGATTTCTAGTTATCGCTCTGCTAAGTTAAAGGGGATAAAATCATTCAATCATGTGACTCTCTCCTCTAGTCTTTCCAAATGTAACCAGACTGACTGGATCAAATTCTCATAGTGATTCATAGGATTCACTCTTCGGGGGTTGTGTGTTGCTCAAAACAATTTATCGACCGTTTTACAGCGGCAGCAGTATGGACAGAGTAGGCTATGATGGAGCTGTAATGGTGCATTCCAGTCAGAAATTTTAACTGGAATTCCCCCTGAAGTCGGATCTCCAATTTGGAGAATCGGGCGTACCCCACCAGCCCCGACCTCAAAATCCAAGATAGCTGCCCCGTTCATCAGTGTGAAAGTTGTAGTAACATCCTGTTTATTAGCACTAATTTAATCAGTCGTACACACAACACTGTCCAACTTGTATCTGTAGACGTGTTGCTGCACTGTTTGTATTAACACAATACAGCTAAATGTGTTTTTATCAACTGGTATTGCTATCAGTAGCTAACCTGGCTACAACTGGTTTCCTGACCTCTTGAATTGGAACAATTCAAACTAGAGTGTGACATCAACTCTGTACCTAAAGGGGACTTGGTCCGTACACCCCAGCCAGCATGTCCATGTGGGACCTACATGGGTTAAATGTAGGCTACGCGGGCACTGAGAGGGCATGAGCTTGAACTGTTCCTACTCCCTCTCGCTCCCTCAGATCCTCTTCCTCCATACACCTGTCTGTCCCCTCCACCCATCTCACCACTATGGGGAGCAGAGCATTCAGCCGCTCTACTCCCGGTCTCTGGAATTCATTACCAACCCAACTCAGAAACATTGATTCATTCCCCCATTTCAAATCACAACTCAAAACACATCTGTTTAAAACTGCCCATTCCATCTGATGCCAATTGCTGTGTCACTTTTATATTGTCTTTATTTTTATATTTGATTTGTATTGTTGTTTCTTTTTAATGTGTTTTTAATTTGTTTTTAATTTCACTAACTCTGTACGGTGTCCTTGAGTGCCAAGAAAGGCGCCTTTAAATAAAATGTATTATTATTATTATTATTATTAACTGGCCAAATTTTTGCAGGTCCCACATGGTTTCAGTAACATGGGCCCCACATGTGAAGCCCATGTGGGCTGGCTAAATGGGCCCCATTTAGAGTCCATTCTGATCCCACTTAGACCTCATATTGGCAAATATATGGGTCTCGTGTAACTCATGCAGTTGGGCCACCATGGAAACTGCAGACAAACACACTTATGACCCATATTGCAGCCCAAATTTAACCCTTATGGGGTCCACATGGACATGCAGGCTGGGACATTGCAAAGAGAGTAGTGCACTCAGGGAGGGGGGTCAATTATGGGCCTATTTGCAGATCTGGCCTAGCTTAATACATTTTAAAAAAGAATTGTTTTTTTTATTTAATTTTTCAGGCCCAGTTTGTGGCACCATTTTTGCCAGTTTTTTTTTTGTTTTGTTTTTTTCCATTGGAGCAACACATGAAATAAACATATCACTGCCAGTGACACTGAACACCTCCATCACTGCTGCTCTCCATCTGCCCTCAGTGGTGAAGCACAGCGTCATGCATGGATTCTGACATGACTGCTCAGACTTAGGCTGCATCGCTACAATTCAAACATCAGATCATGAAAAGCCACCCAAATGAGTAAAGCAAAGCTAAATGTCAGATTCAATGTAATTTCTTCTATTCATACGATCATCAAAACAAACAAATGTGGGACGCTTGAATGTGCTGTGTGAATTAAACAGACAGGGAGGTGCAATTTGTTTTGTAAAGTAACAATTGAAGTGGACTCAGCAACACACCAAATGTCAAGTTAACACAGCCCAATATCAGTGTCACGCAATGCTTACCATAGAGAATGGTCACCATGGAGACCGGCATGACCAGGATGCCTAGGAGCATGTCAGCGACTGCCAGTGACATCAAGAAATAGTTAGTGGCATTCTGGAGCTTCTTCTCCAAGGAGACGGCCAGGATCACCAGGATGTTGCCCATCACAGTGACGGCAATGACGACTAAAATCAATAGTGCTGCCCAGTTCTTCTCCATCTCACGAGGAGGACACTGATTCATGTAAAACCTGCTGTCCACCTCAGTGTAAACTCCACTATGAGACCAGTTCCCCAACTGTGAGTCGATGCCGTGACGGAGGGCGTTGTTACCGTGACATCCCAGGTTTGTCACATTAGTGTTTCTGGGTGCGCTGTCCTCAAATCCACGTGGTGGCCAGGGGTTGGGTTCCAGAGGTTGAACGGTAATGGCTCTGACAGCGTTAGAGATAAACTCTGACACGTTGCCATCATGCAGGTTCATGATGTCAGCTCAGTAACTCCTTCACAGTCAGAGACAAAAGGCCTCAGAGCTGCTGCTGCCTGGAAAACGGGTCAGAGTAAAATAAGAAAAAGGAAAGTCATCTTTTACTTTGCTCTCCATTTTCTTTCCAAGGTGAAAAAAATTAAATATGACAGCATTTATCACCCGAGTAATCCATTTAATTCAGTATATCTCTGTCTCATGATCAACAGATGATGGTCTTCTCCACACAGTGGAGGCAAAAATAGCAGACTGCTGAATTCAACGTGACAAAAAGCAGCTGTTCAGTCTCCAAGGACAACAAGTGAATGGATCAAAATGAAATAGCCTGTTTAACACCGTCAGCGTGTGCAGTCCGTCACACAGCATTGGAGATGAAAAGTGTTCCAGTTGGGCTCTTCAGTTGAAATATTCCAAAGCAAATGTTGTAATGATTTTTACTTATTGATTGATTATAGAATCCATTTGAAGCCAGAGTTTCTCATTCTTAATGTCTGGAATTGTCAAAGAAGCAAAAATACGAGGTCCATCTGAAGTCCAGGATGATATAAATCATCATTTTATCTCCTACCTGAAATACAGTTTTCCACTGTGTCCTTTAAGTGTGTGGTGTTCATGATACAAACAGCTGTGAATTTAAGAAAAAACACAAATCCTGATTTTCAACCTTATATTGTTATATTGACGAATAAGGTGAATTCATTTGACACATATTTTTTATTAGATTTGCTGTAAATTTAAATGTTTCTGTCAAACTCAGTATCCTGTGTACTATAAACTACATACTTGCAGGTGTAAAAAACAGTGTGTGTGTGTGTGTGTGTGTGTGTGTGTGTGTGTGTGTGTGTTCATGTAAATCCTCGCATGTCCTTACTGTCTTGTCTCAACTCATCCCTGCACCTGTGAGAGTTCGTCAACACAGATTAATGATGAGAATGATGATATGTGATGTGTGTGTGTGTGTGTGTGTGTGTGTGTGTGTGTTACTCAGAGACACCTAACTAACTTTCTCTTCTCTTTTTCCTTCACACACACACACACAAACACAAACACATTCGCACCAGACTGGTGATAAAGAAGTCCTGACTGGTGGTAAAAAATATTCCTCTGTGTTCTTCTTGAATTGTCCAAAAACAACAACCTCAGCCTTTCAGAGATTTTAAATATTCCTTTGATTTTTCCCTCCTCCTGCTTGCATAAGCCCAGGGTGGAAAATGTCAGTTCAAACCCTCCACAAATGAACACAGGTCTGATTCAGTATTCCTTCAGCTCTATAAATCTTCAGCTTTTTTTTTTTTTTGTCATCTCTCCCTTGGATATTCCCACGTCGCTTATGTCACTTCCTTTAAAAGAAAACAATTTGAAAAGATGAAGAAGCAAACCTGGACTTGTTTCTCTGTTAACGTTCAGCAGACACTAGAGCTTTCATGTGGTTTTCAGGTTTTGCAGATTAAGTTCCTTCTCCTACAGTGATGAACAGACGCTGAATGATTTTCTGCTTTTACTCCCCTCACGCTGCTTCTCACATTCAGCCTCTCTCTCTCTCTCTCTCTCGCTCTGCAGCTCTCTCACTGGGATCTCCTGTGTTTCTCTCTCCCTCTCTCTCTCTCCCTCCCTCTACCCTGGGTCTCTCTCTCTCTCTCGTATGGTATTGGCTCTCTCTAAAGCAGCTCTCATTCTCTCCGGCATTCACTCTTTCTCTCTCTGAGCTCTCTATTACTCCTAATATCGCTCACCCTGCTCCTCAATTTCTGCTCCTCAGAGTCCTTTCTACTCTAATTCATATCCATATGGCTTTATTTACCATAATAGGATACAGTATTGCCAAAGCTCTGAATATTGACATCTCAAATGCAGTCCCTGAGCTGACTATTCTCTTCTTTGCTTCAATGAAATCCTCTTATCCTTTAGGATAGGTTCAAATATTTTTGAGTCTATCGTAAAGTGTCCATAATCAATATTATTAGTCAATCAACGTTTTGTTTTGGCCCACAACTGTTTTGGTTGACTCTCACTACTCTCATAGCGTTGATGTTGGCTGAAGCAAGCAGCTGTTTTCAGTGGAAAAACCCCACTATACACTAACTGCCCAAAGTTTAGAGCATAGTGGAGCCTTTAGAAACCTTTGGCCTTTACATATTTCTGTCAGGAGTTTGAGGAGACCAAAAATAGAGCTAAAAGAGAGACAGTATTGGACTTGTATTCTTTACATCTTCATATTGACTTTAAAGGTGATAAAATGTCAGGGTTGCGTCACTTGTACTTTCTGCTGACCCCAAGTGGTCAAAAATGGTAACTATGGTAACAGCTAGCTATACATACTGTTCATATTCTATGCCTTCGCAGTATGTACTGTAGAGTATATCTGGTCTAAGAATCCCCTCATAAATCTTACACCACAGATGTGTTTAGAAATCAATAGTTGATCTGACTGATCAATAAATGTGTGATTAAACCTTGATTCATGTTTCAGAGAGCAGAGATTTTTTAGCTTTTACACCATAAACAGCTCCTATCACACAATATCATGCCCTATTTGACCTAAGACATGAAAATATAACATAGCAATAATGATGGAAATGTATTTTATAACTTTATGGAAGTGTGGGGTTTATTGTATAAGCATTAGAACCATCAGTCTTCACTGCTACATCATAAAAACTACTATCTTATTAAAACTATTAACTATTCATTTCACTAAAACACATGTCAATAGATACAGAGATAATCTGACACTTAAGCCTCAATGGACAAAATGTGTAGCACCTATACAAAAGTATAATATTTTAATATGTTTTGTTCTGTGCATTTTGGGTCACTTCAGGAAAAGTCATCAAATTTCAGGGTGAAAGACATTTGTGGTGTTTTTACAGCTGTCACATGACAACATGGGTCAAAGTTGATGTATGTAATACAGTATGTAAGGGTTAATACTACAGCAAACAGTGGGTTTTGAGTGAAAAGCGCTATATAAGTACAGTCCCTTTACCATTTACAGTGAGCAGGTACTTTGTCAGAAAGAAAGAGAGGGCGGTGGTGGTCAACCAAGTTAGAGAGTGAATGAAAAGAGGGAGTGGTGTTAGTAATAAAGCATTGAATCTAGCCTGGTCTCCTCATTCTGAGTACAATTAAGTCAAATTTAGCATGCAGGTGATACATCAGTCCTTTGTAGGGAAGTGACATCAACATAATAAGACTTTCTCTTATTTTATATGGTGATTTTTGGTTTATTAGGAGGAAGCAGGTTGGGTAGATGGCTAGATAATTCGTTGGGGGCAAGAGAGCAGCAGGAGAGTACAGTGCAAGACCACCAACAGGACATCTTCAACATCACTTCGGGCATTTTAATGGCCTTACAATGTCTTAATCCAAACCATTATCATTTTTTAACCCTAACCAAATACTTTTTGTCCCTTAACCTCCTGAGACCCAAGCTTTTGTTTGGTATGCATTCTTAATCTCTTCTAGATATTTTGGATCAGTAGGACCTGATAAGTATGAAAACTAAACATAATCTTTGAACAGGAAGCGTTTTTTTATTTTTTAAGTCCTCATAGGGGGACAATGGGTTTATTTTATTGTACAACAATCAATTCACCAGTGTATAAAACTGTTTATTTCCTTATATTTACACCTGGTCAACTGACTTGGCTAGGCCGTTTACGCTGATTTGTATACTGTAATGTGCTTTTGCTACCACTAGGTGGCACAAAAAAGTGTGCATGAGTGAGGACAACAGGTCAAAGTTAAACAAAACGAAGTATAAGGTCCAGCACACCCAAAATGTAATGTATCCATATGATAACAAAGGGTCGCAGGAGGTTAATCTAATCGACAGTATTGAATGAGATCCAAAAAGGTTCAAAATGTAGTGTTAAATATACATCACCTGTATATATGCACTGCATGCAATTTGAAAGTGTACAGTCGTGTGATTAGTAGGCAGATTGTGATATTTGGTTGGTAAATCAGAAAAATTTAATAAAAGTTTTTTTGATTATTTCACATCATTTACTTTCTAAAGGACAAATAAACATCACACAACCCTGTGAGAGACTGCAGACTTACTGGACTATGAATGAAGGGCTTCTTCCTGTCTGCTGTTGCCTCTCTAATTTGTGTGTGTGTGTGTGTGTGTGTGTGTGTGTGTGTGTGTGTGTGTGTGTGTGTGTGTGTGTGTGTGTGTGTGTGTGTGTGTGTGTGTGTAGCTCAGCACTGCCCTCAGTCAAACAGAAAGAGTCAGAGAGCAGAGTGGAGTAGAGGAGACAGAGACAGCGATGTAACCTGGTTGCAACGCTGCGAGTCCCAGTCTCACACATGTGCTTTTATTGGCTGTGGGCTACACACCCACTGCCTAAAGTGTGACACCCAAAAACATCCTGAATACAAAATAATCAGAGAGTACAGGCAGAGGGCAGCGTTTCTGCAGAAAAACACACCACCACACACTGCTGGTGGATCATAGGTGATGATTGAGAAGGATTCTATGGACTGGGTTAGGGTCTTTTTTATTGTCTTTTTATTGTTTGTTGTTCATTGCTTTATTACTTTTATGCTTATATTGACCTGTGGAAACCTCAATTTCAATCTATCTATCTGTCTGTCTGTCTGTCTTGTCATGTATTGGCTTACGTAGGTCACATGTTTAGGAAAACAGGAAGTGTTGAATGACCGCAGCCCGGAGGCGTAACAGGTGGACTTGCAATGTTACTGTCTGTTTGGACAATAAAGCAAGTAAAAGAAGAAGCCAGGGTGCACTATCTAATTAAGTATTAAGATAGGCACACACCATGTCTGTCTGTCTGTCTGTCTGCCTCAGTGTTCCCATTAATTATATAAACTGGAGGCCTGCCATAGTCTAATTTTTGCCTCCACAGTCTCACAGTGAGTCAACGCGTCTGTACACTCTCTAAAATGTTATGTTGTTTTAGGGCTGAGCGGTATATTGAGTTTTTAGAATATATCAACGTATTTTCAAAAGAGACATAGGACGATACGTTATCTTCTTTTCTGCGGATTATATTGTTGAATTACTGAGTGAAGTTGCGACAATTTCCACTGTCTGTGTCTGCTCTATGGAGGGTTCAGCTCCGCCCTGCTGAGACAGAGGAGAAGTTTCCTGTCATCTCACTACTGGCAAGATCTAATTACAAAATCAAAGTATCAAAAAAAAACTTTATTAAAAAGAATACAGCTGACAGTAGTATGACGATAGTCTGCAGCATGAAGTCAAGCAGTTTTCCACAATGAGCGACTCGTTTTTCACACAAAAGCAGCACAGCAAAAGGAGCTGTAGGCTTGTAGAGTAGTTAGAGGTGTGCAGCCTGTTGCCTGCAGCTCTTTATCTGTTCAGACAGAATACAAAGCATGTTTTAAATGAAGCACAGTAACTTACAAAGTCACTGCAATACATGATAAGGCAGACATTTTTCCCAGCTAATGTTTTTACTATTTAGGATGGATAACACAGAGGTTCTAGTGGTCAAAAATGTACGTTGTGTTCAGTCTGAACACATCATAACAGCTCACTGTAGAGTCTGTATGAATGACAAGCTAAAACTCATTCTGATGTGCCAGTTAAACCCCCACTGTCACCACTCCAAATGTAGAGAATTCATCCAGACAATATCAGGTTCTCATCAAACACACTCCAACAAACCTGCAAACTTACTGTCAAGAGGGAAACAAATATGGAAAATAACACACCAAATGTCAATCTGGAGGCAGGTAACACAACAGGCAGGAGTCCCACAGAAAGTAGCAGGAGTAGAGAAACCTATGTCACCTTCTCTCCACACTGTTTTTTAGCCTACACAGAGGATCCCTGCCCTGACACTTTATATTTATTTCATATCTGTGACATATCCCACAGATATTACCATTGAAACTTATGTGAAAGGTTTAATGTTGCTGGTATGATATTAATATGACTGACAACAGATCATTTCCACAGTATATTTTTACTGAGAACTGCCAGCATCACACAGGAAAAATAGGCAAGAAGCTGCATCTATAGATGGGTTGGACAGCCTGTGTGAGGGATGTGTGGCTGCTCTAACATGTAGCATGGGCCAAAATGAAAAGCAAGAGGCTGTTCTACGCTCATAGCAGTATATCCCAGGTATTACATTAAAGTCTTCTAACGGCTCAAAGGTCATAATCCCTTACTAGCAGGGCTGTCAGTCTTCCTCTATAAACCCATTCAAATTTCATTCATTATTACTTTTAATATTCAAATGATATTCAAATTTTTAATCCTCAGATTTAGTCTTTCATTAATATTTACGATGTACTTATAACACCACTGCCAATGTGGTTATTTTACATTCTGTCCACTAGAGGGCTTCTCAACATTACCAAAAAACATGCCAAAGCTGTCAGCTCGCTAAGTAATAACTTAACTAACAAATAAGTAATGTTGTCAAATTTAATGAGCATTTTTAATCTCAACACATTCCTCTCCTCATTGTTTCCTCTTTCAATAAACTGAGCAAAAGCCAGGGATGCATAAACTGAATATAATTAAAAGTACTCGGTTTACTGCATCAATAATGATAACATTTCAAACAACATGTCAAACAAGATATGGTTTTATAGGCTCACTCATACATCAGCATTTCAAATATTCCATATGTTATTTTTCTGTATATTGTCAGAAATCCAAAACACTTCCACACAGTGCTTCATAAGTTATCAGGAGGGTGATCTCTGTAGATGCGTCCGCTTCGTTTTCTGCCATTTCTGTTGTGACGTGATGTTAGCGCTCTGAATGTAAGTCAAACTCAGAAAACTTTATTGTTCAGACGTGGCAAAATTTATATATTATGCTTTTTTCTATTTTTCTATTACTTATATACAGTGTTGGATCTCTATATTAAACATTAGTTACAAATTGTAAGGTTAAGGTATGTAGAAATGATGCCTCCAAGTCAAAAACAAGGGCTCCACCATGCTGTGAACACTTAGTTTGTAATGTTTTTTTCTGCTTTGTTCTACAAGCTGATGTCAGTGATCGTTGCACATGCCCATAAATGGAATGGCCATACATCCTGTAGCCTTTGTTGCTAAGGTTGTTGTTAAGGATTTTCCACTTAAATATTTCATATCTTCAATTTGGGTTCATTTTGGGTATGAAATACTTTATAGTTTGTTGCATGGTTTGTTTACAGAGCCTCTGCAACCAGCACATATGTGATGAGGAGCAGCTCCCAAAAACTGGCCCATCAGAACAGAGTGGGTTCATCTGAAGATGCAAGAGCTAAAACAGCCTGTTGCACACAGGGGCTGAACATTAGGGGCGGCATGGGTCAGTATAAGATAAATACGTTTTTAACTGTCAATCATGCAAACATATTCCAAGAGACCTCAAAATATAAATATAGCCTAGACATGGAAATGTGCATGATATATTGTCTTTAAAGTCTGTGTAAAGTAAGAATAAATATGTGTTCTGATTTTGACATACCACAGAAAAGTGTGTTGTTAACCACCCTGCCAAATTTGAATGATTAAAAAAAATGCCATGAAATTAGGCTTCAAAGTTGTGTAAAACTCAGCCTCTTTCTCTGCTACCAAACGCTGTGGGAGTGCCCACCGAGTTCACTGAAACCCCCGCCCCCTGCCAAGTGTCACCTGTCAATCAAAGTCACCACCTCTACCAGAAACATGGACGCTACGTCTGAGAGCTTTCTGCTGCTAACTCAGCAACTAGCTCGGCAGCTAGCCCGGTGGCTAACTCGAGGGCTAGCTCGAGGGCTAACTTGGCGGCTAGCTCAGCTAACTGGCTAACTGTAGACTGTAGTAGTATAGTGTGCGCTGAATGTATTCATACCTCTACAGCAGCAGGGGCGGTTTTATGATTTTCAGACAAGCCCACTAAATCCTGAATCTTGAAACACAGTTTGTGAAGCCTAGCTCCACAATTCAAATCTAAATGGTTGAAATGCTTTTTACACCTTTTTTAGAAATACATTTATGATCTATTTAATGTGTTCAGAAGAAAGTCTTTAATGTGAAACATCTGCTAGAAATGTTACATTTTACAGACAGTAGCCTTTGAGTTAGCCTGACAGTAACTCAAAAACAGCTATTGGATATACTGTAAGTAGACAATGTAGACAGTGTTTTTGTTGAAAAAAGACAGGAACAGAGTGGTGAGTATAAATGAATTAGTGCTGTAGAGAGGTACAGCATACCCAAATTACCATGTGAACCATCCCCATCTCCAACATTACTTGTTTGTGGTAGCAATTATTTAAATACAGGCTTTTAGTTGAGAATTGATGTTGCCTTTAATGAAGACATTAATGCTCCATCTAATGGTGACTGAAGAATGACGACTCCCAGTGTGCTTTGTACTGTATCTTATAACAAAAGCCAGTGACAACTTAGCTAACAGTAAACTGGTGTTTAAATGATTTTCTGTGTTAGCTCTTTGCTTCTGCTGACATTTTACTCTCATTTCCTTTGGGTGACGTAAAAGCTGTTTTATACTCCAGAACAGCTGCTGTAATGAAGGCCATCATCAGACATAAGCACAAAAAACACAAAAAATCTCACTGAATATAATTAAACATGTCCTGTCTCTTGTCTCTGTCTTGCTCATTTTCTGTAGTTGAACCTCTTTCTCTCTCTGATTCACACACACATATGTATATATATATATATATATATATATATATATATATATATATATATATATATATATATATATGTATATGTAGGTTGTGTTTTTACTTTTGTTCTTTTTGTTATTTCTTTTTTTATCATTATGTGTTTCTGTGTAGTTAGGAAATAAGATGTTGGAAATAATAAAGTAGATTTATGGAAATAGGCTTCAAGTCTTTTTTTTTTAGTCAAATAGTGTTTCATTCTTCTTGTATGTTAATGTTTATTTATATTCATTTTGCATTAGTTTGTGTTTCATTCTGTACCATGGTAGAAGAAAGGAAATATTCATATCTATATTTAGGTCTTTTTTCCCTTTCTTGCCACCTGTACCAATCACATTACCATGCTGGGCTCACGGTCATTATCACTGGCCTTTGTGTGAGAGGACAGATCCAATACAGAGAATCATTTCCTTTTGTGATGAGGGTTTCATCACCAGCCGAGACCCCCGAACTCATCGCTCCAGGCCAAGAAATATTCTGACACATATCCCCAGTACAAAGGCAACTTTAACCCTTACATACTGTTTGAGTCAAATTTGGCCAGTTTTGGTATTTCACAGCTGTAAAAACCCCAAATGTGTTTTATCCTGAAATGTATGACTTTTCCTAAAGTGGCTCAAAATTACCAAAAAATCAAATATATTAAAATGTTATACTTTTGTATAGGTGATACAAACGTTTGACATGTGTTTTAGTGAAATGAATAGTTAATAGTTTTAATAAGATAGTAGTTTTTATGATGTAGCAGTGAAGACTGATGGTTCTAATGGTTATACAATAAACCCCACACTTCCATAAAGTTATAAAATACATTTCCATCATTATTGCTATGTTATATTTTCATGTCTTAGGTCAAATAGGACATGATATTGTGTGATAGATGTTTATGGTGTAAAAGCTAAAAAATACACTCTCTCTGCTCTCTGAAACATGAATCAAGGTTTAATCACATTTACTGATTAAAAAATCAGTAAATTATGGTAAAGACACTTTTTTATGGGAGGATTCAAAGTCTGGGGCAAAATTGACCCAGAACATACTGCAAAAAATGTTGAAACTACTTCTACTCATATTTGTTGAGTTGTTAAGTTAATACCATACAACCATATCTTGTTCAGTCACAGTCATTTTTTTTACCATGGTAATTGAACATTAGAGTTACATATTTTCCCTTTATTAATAAAAAAATACCAGTGTGTCTCACTTATGGAGTTAGATTTGTTTCATAATGTTGTGTGTGTGCAGATCGACAATCTGTGTGTAAATGTGTAATCTGTAAATATAAACACCTTCCACAAATACAAAAAAAAGATTTGTATACTCACAAAAATATTGTTCAAATATAAAACGGATCTGCAAATACACAAACAAATTCCACAAATATAAAAAATGCATTAAATTAATTTTGTGAACTCAGTTTTTATTTGTGAATCGAAAAAACATTTGTGGATCTCAGTTCTACGCTTGTGGATTTGCTTTTTACACACACGGAGTTTTGAAACAAACTTTCCGCCGGTCCGAACGAAAATCCACTCGTATCACTCGGCTATTTTCGGATAGCAAGTGATCGTCTACTGGTGACGTCATTTCCGCATATCAAAGTAAGAGCACGCAGTCTTTCTATGAGCTTTTTAAAATGTTTATCAGCGATAAGTGACGTGCATTCATGGTTTCATGTTAATGTCATACAGTGATTATTAGTGTGTTTATTTGTTCTATGTATATTATCTAGCACACACTTTCATATACATTTCTGTTTGAGTATGAAAGGCACCAGGATGCTTGTGGGCAACGTTCAGCTCTCTAAAGCGGTGGCTTGGCTGCTTCTTCAGTAAGCAGTTATCAGCCACCTCATCCTTTATATTTTTCATTTATTCTTTCAGATGGGTAAAAGTCACAACGCACTTCACATCTTATTAGTAGTGTACTCTTACTAATGTAGTTCTAATGTCTATGTGTAAGCATTCATGTTGCGGGCTGGGAGAACGAACAGGGTGCAGGATTTTATACATTGCAAATATGATTAAGATGCATTGTAAATAGACCAGAAGTCATAACAATCCAACCTGTAAAGAGGACCCCTGTAGACTGCTGGTGACTGACATCCAGACATCTCTTCACAACCTTTCAATACTAGTGTAATCAGTAGAAAATTACGGGGTTTAAGATTTAGACATTTTCAGCACAGCATTTAAAAGACATTTTTTATTGTTAAACAATAATAAAAAAAATAATAATAATGATAATATATTTTGCATTTGTATTCATTCTGTTTTATGAATAGCTGTGTTTATTTTTTATTTATTTTTTATTATTGTTTATCGATAAAAATTGTCTGAACATTGCCCACAAGCATCTTGGTGCCTTTCATACTCAAACAGAAATGTATATGAAAGTGTGTGCTAGATAATATACATAGAACAAATAAACACACACTAATAATCACTGTATGACATTAACATGAAACCATGAATGCACGTCACTTATCGCTGATAAACATTTTAAAAAGCTCATAGAAAGACTGCGTGCTCTTACTTTGATATGCGGAAATGACGTCACCAGTAGACGATCACTTGCTATCCGAAAATGTCCGAGTGATACGAGTGGATTTTCGTTCGGACGGGCGGAAAGTTTGTTTCAAAACTCCGTGTGTGTAAAAAGCAAATCCACAAGCGCAGAACTGAGATCCACAAATGTTTTTTCGATTCACAAATAAAAACTGAGTTCACAAAATTAATTTAATGCATTTTTTATATTTGTGGAATTTGTTTGTGTATTTGCAGATCCGTTTTATATTTGAACAATATTTTTGTGAGTATACAAATCTTTTTTTTGTATTTGTGGAAGGTGTTTATATTTACAGATTACACATTTACACACAGATTGTCGATCTGCACACACACAACATTATGAAACAAATCTAACTCCATACTCACTGCAACTGCTGCATGTTCTACTGAGGAATTACAATATTTCAATTTGAAACTACATAAAGGACATTAAGTATGAATTAATGAAATGGTGTGACTGAGTCTCTTCCTCACACACTCCCTCTCTCTCTATAACTCCTCCTCTCTCTACTCCTTACACTGCCTCTCAGTCAGAAGTGTAATTATTGTCTTGCTTGTTCACTCAGTCTGCTACTATTTACTCAGCCTTGTTGTCTTTCAAGCAGACTGTCAGCGTCTCTCTAGCTCCATCTCTCCTCATTTCCAATCCATTGCTTTACTGCTTTTTACATCAACAGCTGGAATTACACCATTAATAAAACCTTTACTGATGGATCACTCAGTCAGTATGTGTGTGTGTGTGTGTTGCGGGGGGGGGGGGGGGGGGGGGGGTAGGGTTAGTGGGTTTGTGATAGTATATATATATTGTCTACTTAATCAGTAAATGTGAAAAATGGTGTGCATTACTTGGTGCTGTCAAGTTGCAGTAGTCAGGGTTAAACTGTTCTGCATTCTGTGACATTTTGTGTGTGATCCCACATAGGAAGTGTGATTGTGTCATCCATAACAATAATCTAATATCAGTGTTTGTTTGTCACCACACCTGGCTGGCTAACAGTAGGCCACACAGTTGTAAATTATACAGCATTTTATCTCACTGTCCTTGCTCACTAGAGCCAAACAACATCTCTGCTGCTTTTCAATATTTCACTATGTAGTTATGACACTAAAATATAAACTAATATTTCCTGGGATTCAATTTAGCCTCTGTTTCATATTTTTGTTAAAGGGGACCTATTATACAGATCTATATTTTTATTTTTGGACTCCACTGAAGTAGCCTCTGCAAAGCTCCCTTTCACATTGTGCTTTCTGAAAGCCTGCTGAGGGGCAGCGGTGTAAGAGTTACTGTATGTTAAGTGATGCAAACCAAACATTTCTTGTTTTACTGCTTCAAATTAAAAGCTTTTAAAATGACTAATAACAGGGGAGTTTTATTGTGAAGAATGTGTGTCCAAATAAGCGGAGCTTCACTAGTTGCACTGAAACCCAGTTGAAACAAAAAAACATGGAGATGTTTGGAGCCCTTTGATGAGCAACCAATTAGAAATAATGAATTGATGAAGAGCAACCAGCAGACCTCCAACAGGTGTGTAATGGAAAAACACACACAATGTGTCAGCTCCACTTGACTCAAGGTTCAGCGTGACTGGAAATGGAAAAATGCAATAATGTTAGCAGAGCAGTGATGTTGCGTGCTGCATGTGGAGCAGATGACCATATATAGAAATCCATCACAAGCTGTTGTCAGCTCAGGCTGAAAGTAGAAAAAACAGTTGGAAGCTAAGTGTTCAGAGCAGTCTGAAGCTGCTATTTTTGAATGTGTACTGACTCTTTAAAGTTTTCAAGTGCCAAGCAATCTGTTGTTTTATCTGGAGAGGAGACACTACAGTGGGAAAAGTACTACAGAGAGATGACTGCAGAATGTAAACACACTGAATAGCTATAGCTGAAATGGAAATGGAATGGAGACAGCAGCAGTTTGTTTATTATCCCTCATATATAAAAATCCTCAAGATAAGCAACCGTGCAGAGAAAACACACACTCACATGGGCACACACTGCATGTACACACAGTGAAACACATAGTACAGCACTTTACCCTGACTGTTACACCTGGCAGCAACTAAATGTTCTTTAGTTTAGTAGATAAGGAGGAGAGAGCAAGTTTTACCTCAATAATGATGAGAGGACAACGAGAAAAAGCAAAAAAAAGATGTACATTTATAAATGATTCCATGCCTTGGTTCTAATTTAGTTGATTTTCTTATTTTGACTTCATATGAAGGATTATATGCTCCCATGGTTGAAGGACATTTTAAGCCCTCGGGCACATGAAGTTCTTTCAGAGCCTCATTGGATGGAGTGATAAAAGCAAAGCGAGAGTTCATTTTTTCTCTGTTCCTGAGAAGGTTTAGATGTTAGTTTCTAGGTGTTGATATTTCTTCTGTTGATGTTAAGGACTTGGCTCTTTCTGATCGGGGGGGGGGGGGTAGGGTTAGTGGGTTTGTGATAGTATATATATATTGTCTACTTAATCAGTAAATGTGAAAAATGGTGTGCATTACTTGGTGCTGTCAAGTTGCAGTAGTCAGGGTTAAACTGTTCTGCATTCTGTAACATTTTGTGTGTGATCCCACATAGGAAGTGTGATTGTGTCATCCATAACAATAAGCTCATTTTTTCTCTGTTCCTGAGAAGGTTTAGATGTTAGTTTCTAGGTGTTGATATTTCTTCTGTTGATGTTAAGGACTTGGCTCTTTCTGATCATTTCTGTGTGTTCTTTGACTTACAGATCATTCCAAATGTTCAGTTAACCTCTGTGTCTGTTAGGAGAAGGTACATAAATGAGAATACCAGTGCAAAGTTTATGGAGGCTATAGCTATGTCACCAACTGTGAGTGCAGAGTCTGTTGATGAACTCCTGGATAAATTTAACGGGAAAATCTCAAATGTCATGGATGCTGTTGCACCTATTAAAACTAAGACAACCTTGAGCAGAAGGAAAACACCATGGAGGAACACTATGATGATAAAGGCTTTAAAAACAGAATGCAGGAAAGCAGAGCGTAAGTGGAGAAAAACTAAACTTCAAATTCACCTTGACCTCTACAAACAAAGTCTTTGTAATTTTAAATATGATTTACTCAAAGCTAGACAGCAACACTTTTCTGAAATAATTAATAAGAACATCAACAACACTCGTACTCTGTTTGCTACGGTTGATAAGCTTACAAACCCCCCTCAACAGATAGCTCCAGAACTCCTTTCCACAGAAAAATGCAATGAATTTGCTTTTTCAGTGAAAAAATACAGTCCATAAGGTTAAATATCAACACAAATCAACAAAACAATAAAATGATGCAATCCCTAAGACCAGGAATAACTCAACTGTGATGTCGGAATGTAAAACAGTTGACCAAAAAACCATAGAGGAAACAGTGCAGCATCTAAAACCATCAACATGCTGTCTTGACACAATGCCATCAGATTTCTTTAAAACTATTGTGAACTCTGTCCAAACAGATTTGCAATTTTTAAGAGTTGCCATTAAGCCACTCTTAAAAAAGAGAACGCTGGATGCTTCCATGTTAACCAACTACAGACCTATCTCAAATCTTCCTTTCATAGCCAAGATCGTTGAGAAAGTGGTTTTTAATCAACTCAGCAATTTCTTGAACTCCAGTGGCCTTTTTGACAAATTTCAATCAGGCTTCCGACCTCACCACAGTACAGAAACAGCTCTTATTAGAGTGTTAAATGACATAAGGTTGAACACTGACTCAGGCAAGGTGTCAGTTCTGGTCCTGTTGGATCTCAGTGCTGCGTTTGACACTGTGGATCACAGTTTACTGTTGAACAGGTTGGAAACTTGGGCAGGACTCAGCGGAACAGTCCTAGACTGGTTCAGGTCCTACTTGGAAGAGCGGAGTTATTTTGTGACCATTGGAAGTTATGAATCTGATCGAGTGGCTATGACATGTGGAGTTCCTCAGGGGTCAGTTCTTGGACCCCTTCTGTTCAGTCTATATATGCTGCCCTTGGGTCAAATTCTGCAGAACTCTAATGTAGACTATCACAGTTATGCAGATGACACACAGATATACCTAGCACTGTCCCCAGATGACTACAGTCCAATACAGTCATTGTGTCACTGTTTAGAGCAAGTAACTAATTGGATGAACCAAAATTTCCTTCAATTAAATCAGGACAAAACTGAGGTCATTGTTTTTGGCAATAAAGAGAAGAGGATTGCTGTCAGTAAACATCTCGAGTCACTCTCTCTAAAAACTAGGGACCAAGTCCGAAACCTTGGCTTGCTGATAGACTCAGATCTGACTTTCAGTAGTCACATCAAATCAGTCACCAAAACAGCCTTCTATCAGCTTAAGAACATATCCAGAGTGAAGGGTTTTATGTCTAGACTCGACTACTGTAACGCTCTTCTGACTGGACTCCCACAAAAAAGCATTAAACAGCTGCGGCTCATTCAGAACACTGCAGCTCGAGTTTTAACTAGAACAAAGAGATCAGAGCACATTACTCCAGTTCTAAAGTCTTTACACTGGCTCCCAGTCAGTTCTAAAGTCTTTACACTGGCTCCCAGTCAGTTCTAAAGTCTTTACACTGGCTCCCAGTCAGTTCTAAAGTCTTTACACTAGCTCCCAGTCACTTCTAAAGTCTTTACACTGGCTCCCAGTCAGCTATAGAATAGATTTTAAAGTTCTGCTACTGGTCTACAAATCACTGAATGGTTTAGGTCCAGAATACATGAATGGTATGTTAGTAGAATATAAACCCAGTAGAGCTCTGAGATCTACTGACTCAGGTCAGATAGTTGAGCCCAGAGCTCTGAGATCTACTGACTCAGGTCAGATAGTTGAGCCCAGAGTTCAAACTAAACATGGTGAAGCAGCTTTTAGCTGTTATGCTGCACACAACTGGAACAAACTACCAACAGAACTGAAATCAGCCCCAACTGTGAACACTTTTAAATCCAGGTTGAAAACATTTCTCTTCTCCTGAGCTTATGATTGAGCTCTTTTAAAGCACTTTACATTTTAATCTTTCATTTGCACTCTATGTCCTTTTAATGATTTTAAAGCTAATTTATAATTTTATGCTGCAATCTTATATTTAACGCTCTATTCTAGCATTTTATGTATTTCTTTCTATTTTTCTGTACTTTGTTTTTATTATGGTGGGGGGGGGGGGGGGGTTAATTGTACATTTTAATGTTTCTGTTTTATGTAAAGCACATTGAGTTGCCATTGTGTATGTGTGACGGGGCGGCTTCAAGCGCTCTGTCATCTCAGGACCAGCCTGTATCTCTCTCTCTCTCTCTCTCTCTCTCTTCTCTGTGCGTCGGGAGCGCACGTAGCGCACGTAGCACAGCCCTCCCACGACGCGCTGGTTAAACTGTTTACTGTTTTACATGGTCCTGGACTTCCATAAACTTTTCCCCCACAGCCCAACTACTTTTTCCCCTGTTGCTGGCGTACGAGGGTGCACACTCGGCGCCGACGCGACACACATACACACACAAAGCACACTTACCACCTGCTGCTGCTGCCTCTGATTACTGCAGAACCGGGCCAAACCGAGGCACTTCCAGGTCACCTCATTAATAGTAGTGATTGGCGCGCTTCAGAAGATCATGTGATCACGGACTGAACCATTAATGGTGAATGGACAGATATTTATGTAATTTTTTTGTATGGTTTTGGCATCATCTGTATGGAGAGAAATTAGTGCCACTTTTATATATAGGATTTTGTCATGGATCTGTGCTCTGTGTATTAATGTGGTGGACTGTACATGGAGATGGGATAATTTGTTAATTGGTATGCCCAGGGGCGGGGCTAGGGGGGTATATAGGAGTGAGCTGTTTGCGGGGTGCGGGGTTGGCTGTTGAAGTGTTGAACCATATTGAAGGAGACTAGCTGATTTGCCAGTTTTGGAGATCTCTGTGTAAATATTTTTTTGTTACCTTATTTTTGTATTTTCCTTTTTTTGCCACTGTAAATATTTTTCCACCCCTCATCACTGCCATTTAGGGGACTTGGTGTGAATAAAAAAACAAATACTGCACTGAAGTCTCGTCGTCTGAGCCATCTTTACCACCTTTGCTGAAAATGAACCTGTGACATTTGGTGTCAGAAGTGGGATGGCTGGACGACGGGGGCGCGGCCGCCGACGGGGCGTGGCCGCTGGATTTAAAAGTGTTCACTGTTGGGGCTGATTTCAGTTCTGCTGGTAGTTTGTTCCAGTTGTGTGCAGCATAACAGCTAAACGCTGCTTCACCATGTTTAGTTTGAACTCTGGGCTCAACTATCTGACCTGAGTCAGTAGATCTCAGAGCTCTACTGGGTTTATATTCTACTAACATGTCATTCATGTATTCAGGACCTAAACCATTCAGTGATTTGAAGACCAGTAGCAGAACTTTAAAATCTATTCTACATCTGACTGGGAGCCAGTGTAAAGACTTTAGAACTGGAGTAATGTGCTCTGATCTCTTTGTTCTGGTCAAAACTCGAGCTGCAGCGTTCTGAATGAGCTGCAGCTGTTTAATGCTTTTTTGTGGGAGTCCAGTCAGAAGACCGTTACAGTAGTCGAGTCTACTTGAGATGAAAGCATGAATCAACTTCTCCTGGTCTGTTTGAGACATAAAACCCTTCACTCTGGATATGTTCTTAAGCTGATAGAAGGCTGTTTTGGTGATTGATTTGATGTGACTACTGAAAGTCAGATCTGAGTCAATCAGCACGCCAAGGTTTCGGACTTGGTCCCTAGTTTTTAGAGAGAGTGACTCGAGATGTTTACTGACAGCAATCCTCTTCTCTTTATTGCCAAAAACAATGACCTCAGTTTTGTCCTGATTTAATTGAAGGAAATTTTGGTTCATCCAATTAGTTACTTGCTCTAAACAGTGACACAATGACTGTATTGGACTGTAGTCATCTGGGGACAGTGCTAGGTATATCTGTGTGTCATCTGCATAACTGTGATAGTCTACATTTGAGTTCTGCAGAATTTGACCCAAGGGCAGCATATATAGACTGAACAGAAGGGGTCCAAGAACTGACCCCTGAGGAACTCCACATGTCATAGCCACTCGATCAGATTCATAACTTCCAATGGTCACAAAATAACTCCGCTCTTCCAAGTAGGACCTGAACCAGTCTAGGACTGTTCCGCTGAGTCCTGCCCACGTTTCCAACCGGTTCAACAGTATACTGTGATCCACAGTGTCAAACGCAGCACTGAGATCCAACAGGACCAGAACTGACACCTTGCCTGAGTCAGTGTTCAACCTTATGTCATTTAACACAGCTGTTTCTGTACTGTGGTTAGGTCGGAAGCCTGATTGAAATTTGTCAAAAAGGCCACTGGAGTTCAAGAAATTGCTGAGTTGATTAAAAACCACTTTCTCAACGATCTTGGCTATAAAAGGAAGATTTGAGATAGGTCTGTAGTTGGTTAACATGGAAGCATCCAGCGTTCTCTTTTTTAAGAGTGGCTTAACGGCAGCTACTTTTAGGGGTTTAGGAAACACACCTGATTTAAGTGAGCTATTTATTACTTGTCGCAAATCAGTTTGGACAGAGTTCACAATAGTTTTAAAGAAATCTGATGGCATTGTGTCAAGACAGCATGTTGATGGTTTTAGATGCTGTTTCCTCTATGGTTTTTTGGTCAACTATTTTAAATTCTGACATTGCAGTTGAGTTATTCCTAGGAGGTCTTAGGGATTGCATCATTTTATTGTTTTGTTGATTTGTGTTGATATTTAACCTTATGGACTGTATTTTTTCACTGAAAAAGCAAATTCATTGCATTTTTCTGTGGAAAGGAGTTCTGGAGCTATCTGTTGAGGGGGGTTTGTAAGCTTATCAACCGTAGCAAACAGAGTACGAGTGTTGTTGATGTTCTTATTAATTATTTCAGAAAAGTGTCGCTGTCTAGCTTTGAGTAACTCATATTTGGGCGCAGAAGGCTGATCCATCGTTGACAGGATGTTTCACAAAGGTGGTGAGTAACAGCAACGCAAAAGATGAACGAATAGCCTACTACATTGCTGATAATCTTTTGATGTGCAGATGGTCCCCCTCGGTAGCCGCTGATGCAGAGTGGGGCATAGTGCATCAGGTAGTTGTGCCTACTGCGTATCGTAAGCATGTGTTATCTGTGGCGCACGAAAGTGACTGGTCCGGACATTTGGGTGTTGCTAAAACCTATCTTTTGGCCCGGACTTAAGGCTGATGTAACGAAATATTGCCGCAGCTGTCACGTGTGCCAACTCGCCGGTAAACCGAACCAGGTTGTTCCGCCGCCTCCTCTGCACCCAATCCCGGTGATAGGTGAGCCCTTTGAGCGCATAATAGTGGACTGTGTGGGTCCGTTACCTAGAACAAAAAGCGGTAATGAATATCTGCTAACTATTATGTGCGCTGCCACTTGGTTTCCCGAAGCGATCCCGCTGCGTAAGATCACCGCCAGCTCGGTGACGAAGGCCCTTATAAAGTTCTTTTCCACCTTTGGCCTCCCCCGTACTGTTCAAACTGATCAAGGGGCTAATTTTCAGTCCAAACTGTTTAAACAGGTGCTGCACACTTTACACATTCAGCATGCTGTCTCTAGTGCATACCATCCGGAGTCGCAGGGGGCCTTAGAAAGGTGGCATCAGACTTTAAAATCCATGCTTCGAAAATATTGTATGGAAAAACAAAAAAGCTGGGATGACGGTGTCCCGTTTGTGTTGTTTGCAGCCCGGGAAGCTGTTCAGGCATCTCTTGGGTTTAGTCCTGCGCAGCTGGTTTTCGCACACACACCGCGCGGCCCATTACAAGCTCTGCAGGAGAAGTTCTTAACCACCGGCCCCACGTCTGACACAAACGTATTAGACTATGTCAGTGAGTTTCGTGAGCGTCTGCATAGTACTAATGAAATTGCCCGGCAAGCGTTGTCTACTGCACAAAGCACCATGAAGCGGCGTTTTGATCGGCGCGCAGTGCAGCGAGATTTCCATATAGGAGACAAAGTGTTAGCCTTGTTACCGGTGCCCGGTTCGTCATTATCTGCCAAGTTCTCAGGACCGTATGAGGTCCGTGATCGCCTCAGTGACACCGACTATGTCCTCAATACCCCCGAGTGGCGCAAGAAAACGCGCGTCATGTTAATATGCTTAAGGCTTATTTCACTCGCGAATCCGCTACCCCAGGCACCGCGTTAGTGGTGGCCTCTTCAGTTGAACCCTCTCCTGAGGATGCTTTAACACACCGTTCCCTTACCCCACAAACTGCTCGACTGTCCAATTCTGAGATGCTGCAGGTCCTGCCGTCTCGCCTGGAGCATCTCTCGTCCGACCAACAACGTGATATACTTCCTCTGGTAGCACGTTTCCCGGAACTTTTTGGCGATGTTCCCTCCCAAACCTCGGTTCTGTCCCACGATATCGACGTTAAGAACGCACGGCCTATTAAACAGCATGCGTACCGTGTTAACTCTGTTAAGCGCGCACTCTTGAAACAAGAAGCAGAGTATTTATTGCAACACGGTTTTGCTCGGCCCAGTTCCAGTCCGTGGAGTTCCCCGTGTCTGGTCGGCGCCAAACCAGATAGTTCACCGCGGTTTCTCACCGATTTCCGCAAAGTAAATAATGTCACGGTCCCCGACTCTTATCCGCTGCCGCGGATGGAGGATTGCATTGATAATTTGGGCACAGCCAAATTTGTTAGTAAGCTGGACCTATTAAAAGGGTACTGGCAAGTGCCATTAACTGAGAGAGCAACCAAAATATCTGCATTCGTAACCCCTGATCACTTCCTCGAATATACCGTCATGGCTTTTGGCATGTGTAACGCGCCTGCCACATTTCAGCGGCTTGTCAATACTGTCTTGTCGGGTCTGTCTAACTGTAACGCGTACCTGGATGATCTCATAGTGTACACACACTCCTGGGGGGACCATATGCAAGTCCTTGAACAGGTGTTCACCCGTCTCGCTGGCGCCACTCTCACCCTCGATCTGGCCAAATGTGACTTTGGCGAGGCCACTGTCACTTATCTGGGTCGACAGGTGGGACAGGGGCAGGTGCGCCCGGTCGAAGCCAAGGTCTCGGCCATTTCAGAGTGTCCCGTTCCCAATGACAGGAAAGCCCTGCGTAGTTTCCTCGGCATGGCTGGCTACTACCGCAGCTTCTGCCGAAATTTCTCCTCCGTGGTCCATCCCTTAACCGATCTGCTCAGTCCTAAGGTTGCATTCGTTTGGACACCAGAGTGTCAGCACGCGTTTGAGAGCGTAAAATCTCTCCTTACACTTGCCCCTGTGCTCGCTGCGCCTGATTTCACGAAACCGTTCAAGCTCGAGGTGGATGCCAGTGCGGTGGGCGCCGGGGCTGTCCTGCTACAGGAGGATGCCGGGGGGGTAGACCATCCGGTGTGTTATTTCTCCAAAAAGTTCAACGTTCATCAGGTAAATTATTCCACCATTGAAAAAGAAACCCTTGCCTTGATGTTATCTCTCCAACATTTTGAGGTGTACGTCGGATCCAGTGTGTTACCCGTAGTCGTCTACACAGATCATAACCCACTTGTGTTCCTAGCGCGGATGTACAACCAGAACCAGCGCCTCATGCGTTGGGCGCTTGCCATGCAGGATTACCATCTTGAAATTCGGCACAAGAAGGGGGGCGAGAATGTTGTTGCTGATGCCCTGTCCCGGTTGTAGCAGGTGTGAAGGTAATGTATTGTTGTTGGTGGTGGTTTTTGAAAATAAGTATTTTGTGGGGTGATGGTCTGCATTTTAAGTGGGGGGGTGTTACGGCCCTAGGCCGTTTGTGTGGTTTCACCCCTTCCTCTGTGTGTGCATGTGCTCCGCTCCGAGGTTTCCGGTGGACCAGTGAAGCAGACCGTTGGTGGCTGGTGGATGAGGCTGATTGGTGCGGGCGTCTCCAATCAGTGTGCGACAGCTTTAAAAGCCTGGCGTGCCCTCCAGACGCCGGCAGACACCTCAGCAGTAGTAATATTAGTGGTAGTAGTTCGTCAAATAATAGCATGTGTTTTGGTTACCCAGATTTGGGCCAGGGTAAGAAGAGTTTATTTCTTTCTTATTTGTGTCACTGTGTTTTCTGGTTAGGTTTAGGGGTGCTGATTACTTGTATTTCTGTTTGGTATAGCGTTAGTGTAGTTAGTTAGGTTTTTGGTTTAGGAATATTTGATTTGTTGTTTATTATTCCCTGTAATCACTAGACAGTTAGCTCCATTTTTATTTGTAAGGAGTCTTCTTTTTGTTATATTTTGTTATTGATTTATCAGCACCTGGCAAGCCCTTTTCTGTTGGTTTTGGTATTAAATTCCACATTGTCCTGATTTGTTATAATAAATACCTCTTTTATTTTACAACCAGTTTCCATCGGTTGTGTTTGTTACTTTCCCTTTTCCCCATCGAGCTGGGTTTGTAACAGGAGGCACAAAGGGCCCGAGGAAGTCTTGCCGCCAGCGCCGGTTTGAAAAACCACTGCAATCCAGACAGCCAGACTGTAAGGGCGGACTGAAAACGGACATGTGGGAGGTGCCAGGGGACATTGCAGCTCGGCAAAGGGAGGATGGGACTCTTAAGCCATTGTTTGCTAAAGCAGTTGGGGGTCCAGATGTAGCAAAGGGAGACAAAGAATGTTTTATCATTGACTGTGATATCCTGTATGCTATAGCTAATGGGGTTAAGCGCTTCCTGAAACATGCCGACCGATGATAATGCACCTGGCACACACCTTGCCTTGGGCTGGTCATCTTGGTCATAACAAAACTTACTTGCGCATAGCTTCCAGGTTCTATTGGCCCTCCATGTACACAGATGTCCAAACTTTCTGTAAAACCTGTCCCACCTGTCAGAAAACCTGCTATGTCCGCCAATCAGACCATGCTTATCTCCAACCACTGCCTGTCATCTCCACTCCTTTTAGGCGGATAGTCATGGACATTGTTGGCCCGCTGGTGCGGAGCAGTAGGGGACACCAGTACATTCTCATGGTTTGTGATTACGCCACGCGGTTCCCCGAAGCCTTCCCACTGTGCACGGTCACTGCCCCTGCTGTGCTGCGTTGTCTTGTCCAACTGTTTTCCAGGGTTGGTGTTCCAGACGAGATAATCACAGACCAGGGGACGAACTTCACCTCCAGGCTGCTGCTGCTCTTCCATCGGCAGTTGGGCATTGAGGCCATAAAGACCAACCCATACCATCCGCAGACGGACGGGCTCGTTGAGAGGTTCAATCATACCCTAAAGAGGATGCTGCAGAAGTTTGTTGCAGATACCTGACGGGACTGGGACCAGTGGCTTCCCTTCCTGCTGTTCGCATACCGGGAGGTCCCGCAAGCTTCCACTGGGTTCTCTCCGTTCGAGCTCCTGTATGGCTGGGACGTCCAGGGCCCGCTTGACCTGCTGCTTAAGACCTGGGAGGCTCCTGCAACCGGTTCCAGTGATCGGAGTGTGGTCCAGTTCGTCCTCGAGAATAGAGACTGGCTGACGGGGTACGGAGAGGAGGCTGAGAGCAACCTACGTGAGGCCCGGCAGAACCAGAAGGCGTGGTACGACCAGCAGGCCAGACACCGAGAGCTTCAGCCGGGTCAGAAGGTCCTGTTCCTCCTGCCGTCCTCCAACAGCAAGCTGCTGGCCAAGTGGCAGAGCCCATGCACAGTCCTCCGGAAGATGGGTCCTGTAACCTACGAGAACCACCACCCTGACAACAAAAAAGCGAAGCAGATCTACCACGTCAACCTCTTGAAGGAGTGGAAGGAGGCTCCAGTCCGGGTTCCCGTGGCATCTCTGGTGGTGACGGAGGTGGACAGGTCTGTCCTGACCGACCCCGACCAGGCTACTGATCCCGTTCTTGACCACCTCTCGGACATTCAGCGCCGCCAGCTGGGCCAGGTGTTTCAGCGGGTCTCCGAGCTGTTTGCGGCTGTCCCAGGAAGAACTGACCGGGTGGAGCACGTTATCCAACTGAAAGACTGGGGGCCCATTCGCCAGAGGTCCTATCGGGTGCCCCAACACCTGGTGGCCAAGCTCGTGAAGGAGGTGGAGGAGATGCAGCGCCTGGGGGTAATCGAGCCATCGCAGTCCGATAGTCATCGTGATGAAGAAAGATGGCTCACTCCGCATCTGCATCGACTTTAGGAAGCTCAACGCCATGTCAGAGTTCGATGCCTACCCAATGCCCCGGATCGACGATCTGCTGGAGAAGATTGGCCGGGCCAGATTCATTACCACCCTGGACCTCTGCAAGGGCTACTGGCAAGGCCTGCTTGTGCTCATCTCCAGTGTTACGGAGCCCTGACTTCAGCCAACGATTCCTGGTGCAGACGGATGCCTCTGCGGTGGGACTTGGGGCAGTCTTGGCCCAAGGTGATCCTGGTGAAGAACAGCCGGTACTGTATCTGAGCCGCAAGCTGCTGCCCCGTGAGAACAGGTACTCCACTGTGGAGAAGGAGGGCCTGGCCATAAAATGGGCCCTGGAGAGTTTGAGGTACTATCTGCTGTGGAGGGAGTTTGACCTGGAGACTGACCACCGTGCTCTGACCTGGATGAACTCCATGAAGGATCACAACAGCCGTCTCACCCGCTGGTATCTCTCCCTCCAGCCTTTCCAGTTCCAGATCCGACATCGAGCTGGCAAGACAAATGTTGTGGCAGATTATCTCTCCAGGTTGCCGCACATCGCCAACCTCGGGGAGGAGGGGGATAATGTGATGGGGTGGCTTTAAGCGCTCCGTCATCTCACGACCAGCGTGCATCTCTCTCTCTCTCTCTCTTCTCTGTGCGTCGGGAGCGCACGGAGTGCAGCCCTCCCACGACGCGCTGGTTAAACTGTTTACTGTTTTACATGGTCCTGGACTTCCATAAACTTTTCCCCCACAGCCCAACTACTTTTTCCCCTGTTGCTGGCGTACGAGGGTGCACACTCGGCGCCGACGCGACACACATACACACACAAAGCACACTTACCACCTGCTGCTGCTGCCTCTGATTACTGCAGAACCGGGCCAAACCGAGGCACTTCCAGGTCACCTCATTAATAGTAGTGATTGGCGCGCTTCAGAAGATCATGTGATCACGGACTGAACCATTAATGGTGAATGGACAGATATTTATGTAATTTTTTTGTATGGTTTTGGCATCATCTGTATGGAGAGAAATTAGTGCCACTTTTATATATAGGATTTTGTCATGGATCTGTGCTCTGTGTATTTATGTGGTGGACTGTACATGGAGATGGGATAATTTGTTAATTGGTATGCCCAGGGGCTGGGCTAGGGGGGTATATAGGAGTGAGCTGTTTGCGGGGTGAAGTTGGCTGTTGAAGTGCCGTACTGAAGGAAACTAGCTGATTTGCCTTCCTTTTTTTTGCCACTGTAAATATTTTTCCACCCCTCATCACTGCCATTTAGGGGACTTGGTGTGAATAAAAAAACAACCACTGCACTGAAGTCTCGTCGTCTGAGCCATCTTTACCACCTTTGCTGAAAACAAACCTGTGACAGTATGAAATGCGCTATATAAATAAAACTGCCTTGCCTTGCCTAATCTGATATGATGAGTGTGAGTGATGTGTTTTCATTATTGCAGTTATTGTCTTATAGTTACATACATTACTCCATGGTGAGCTCACTTTTTCGAAACTGTTGGTGAACACTTGTGTTTACGGACATGCAGTCCAGTACAACAGTTCAATGTACAAACATCTTAGGATCATCTCTTGTACCAGAATATTAACATGCGTCTCCCAACAGTAACACTTTTCACTCATTACATAACAAGCATTACAATACAAAAATCAGTAGGCAGTAGCAGAGAGGAGGATGAGGATCAGGATGATGTTCGGGATGAGGTTCAGAATGAGGTTCAGGGAGATCTTTGGCACCCCTTCTATCTATGGCGAATTGTGGCAAATGGGCAGCTCATTCAGTCACAGACTAATTCCACCAAAGAGCAAGACAAAGTGTCTATTTGTGCCCACTGCCATCAGACTATGTACAGCAACAACCAGGGCCGGCCCGTGGCTTAGGCAGTATAGGCAAATGCTAAGGGCGCTGTCCATCCAGGGGGCGCCACAAATGGGGCAAGAAAAAAATGTAACTTCCACTATTCTTAAAACTACTTGGTATCATGTCTTAATATGAAGATAATAAGCCCACATTAATTTAACTGCATAGCCAAGCCTGTTAAATAGGAATACTAATAATAATAATGATGACACGTTACTTTCCTAAGACGCCCCCCCCCCCCACTAATTAGACTGTACCTGCTACCTGGGGGAGGATGGTCGTTTTTTAACGTGACCCCAAGGCAAGCTCGACAACAATATGTCATAACGTCCCAAACTGTCTGGTGCCCAGGGGAGGAAGAAAAGAAAAGAAGAGGAGGAAAAACGAGACAAAGACAGAGGTAATGTTACAATAAAGATGATGTCATGACATTATTTGTGTGTTGCAGAACGACGATAACGTCGTTAACCATTAGCATAACATGGTTTGTTGTTAAACTGTTAGTTTTAACGCCAGTTAATCTTATGGAAGAGCCTAAGTTGTTATGGAAAATAGTAATGTAACTACTCCCACCTTACTTCCCAGCAAGCACATTTTGGTCTAAAAGACGTGTATCTATGGTAACCGGTGAAAAGACGTTGAAAATTGGTTGAAAAGTGAAAGTTTTTTTTACCGGCTATATGGAGACATTTATTCAACGTTCACATAGAAAAATAGAAAACATATTTCACCGGGAATTGCTGTATAGAAAAGTCCCAGCTTATTTAGTGTGCAGACATAGTCTATATATAGTTTCATATTTATGATATTTTATTCAACATTAAATGCTTTGAAATTACGTTTTGTTTAGACGTCATTTCACCTCCTCTCATTTATAGAAAAAACGTCAAAATAATCAATACAATCTCTGTAGAAAGCTACAACTGAGCTAATTATTAACCGACATCAAACAAATGTGTGTTTTGTGACACGTTGATGTTGTAACTGTTTTTAGACGGTTGAAAAGACGTTCAGACCTCATATCAACCTGTTTTTAACCGGAAATCAAACGTTGAAATTAGGGTTTGTGCTCGCTGGGTTTCCTCAGGGAAATGTGTAAATATTAGATCTATTCAGCATTTTTATTAACATCTGGTTAGCTAAGGTTTTCTTAGCTTGTAATAGTCAATCAAAATGCTATTCCTTTTCCACCCTTTTATTATAGTTGTAAGCCGAGCTGTATGTTGTGTTACAGTTCATGTTGTCTAAAGTGTGTTTATAGTGTTAAACTTTACATCAGTGTTAAAGTGCACATCATTCATGTTATAGCATAACTTATCATTCCCACATTCTATATTATACTGCAGTTTACTACTTCTTTGCATTCTGCTAATCAGTATTTTGTTGTAATGACAATAAAATTGAATCTTATATAATGTGCATATCAGAAAAAGTACATTGTATATTATACATGTACAGTATAGTGAACATCATGTATCTCTTAGATTTTTCATTTATATTATTTCATTTCATTTTATTCTTGAAATCATATTATGTATCATGTCATATTTATTATTAGACTGGTGTCACATACTCCTCTTCTCTCTTCAGATGCACTGTTGAGGTTTCTCAGTCCCACTCCTGCAAATCTTGGGCCACCTACAGCATCAAGCGCTCCTCCTGTTGCCTCCACCTCAGCAGCACCACCCAGAAGTGATGCAGCAGCATGTCACTTGTTTACACTTGTTGTCACTTTTTATTTTGTGGGTATTTAAATCTTATACTTTATGTAAGCTATTTATATTACATTTCATATATTCATATCATATTTTTTTGTATTTCTTTCTAATTTGTTCTAAGTATTTTGATTGGGTAATTGCTTTCTTTAAATAAAAGAATGTCCAAGATAAAGCTATTCAGTTTCTTGTGAGTATGTACACCAGCAGTGGAATTTACTTCGATGCAAGGGGGGCGCCACCTAAAATCTTGCCTAGGGCGCCACATTGGTTAGGGCCGGGTCTGGAAACAACTGTGACAACAGGAACAGCTGTGGTCCAGCACTGACTTCTGCACATGGACTACATTACATAGAAAGCCATCCAGCATGTCCATGTGGGCCCCATATATACATACGTGTTCCAGTTTCCATGGTGGCCCCACCTGTGTTCACCCATATGGGCTTCAAGTGGGTTCTGACTGGGTTTCAGGTGAGGCCCAACTAGGTGAGTTACACTTGTGGAGCCCATGTTTTTGAACAATATAGAGCCCATATAATTTGCCCAGTTTATGCCCATGCCCACTTAGCCCACATCACTTATGGGGCTCATACAGTCAGCCCATGTCACTGAAACCATGTGGGACCTGCAAAATTTGCCCAGTTCAAGACTGTGCCTGCATTTAACCCATGTGGGGCGCACAGATTCATGCTGGCTGGGAATATAGCAGGCCTGGCATATATGCATGTATTAATATACTGTATGTACACATAAATTTGTGTATAATATATATACTGTATGTGTATATGTATGTACTGCATATTTAATTTATTTTTGTTCAGTACTTCACCCACAGACATGGAATAAATGAAAATGTGTTATTAAGGTGTTGGTAGGTGTTCAATTGGGTTGAGATGTGGTGACAGTGAAGGCCATAGCATAGAATTCACATCATTTTCCTACTCATCAAACCATTCATTATGATCACTCTCTGCTGTGATGAGCTTGGTGCTTCCTCATGGGCAGTGAGAGGCAGTAAGTCTGGTTTTGTCCGTCTTTAGCAGTGCTTTGAGCTACATGCTAACAAAAACAGATCTTTATTGAATTTCACAATAGAACATTTACAAATATATGTAAATACAAATATATATATAAAAATATGGCTGATGGGAATATCTTTAGTTTTGCCGAAATTTGGCCATAAAACAGACACCTCAACCACATTCACTTTGTGCTGGTGTTGGTAGCCTTGGAACAGTAGTCAAATAGAAAGGGGACGACCACACATATACACACACACACACACTCTCACACACACACACACACATATACACACACACACACACTCAATTATCATCAAGTCAATATAAATCACCTGTCTGACCATCTCAGCTTGCTTTCTATGTTATAGTATAGCACCCTCTTCAGGTTACATAGAATGATTTATCAACTTTGGTTCATATCACATAGCATTACTCCAACTTGAAATAAAACATCAATAAATAAATAAATAAATAATTGTAGTCTTTAACAAGTTACATACAGAACTACCTAACAGTTCTCTAAACTTGCTTAACATGACACTCTTCTCTAGTTTCACTGAGTTGAATCACTCCAGTCTGAAAAACATAACATAATATATATGTATGTATATATATATATATATATATATATATATGATGTCAGACAAAATAATTTAAAAAACTGATTTACAAATTAAGCTCAATCTGTGAGGAAGCATATCAAATTCAGATTTTCATTAAATCCACACTTCAAAATATACAGATTTAGATTTCCACCTTGCTTACTAGTACTAATGTACTTTTTCAATGTCTTTGGAGTGAAGACTGGATATCGTGTGTTTTAGTACAGCAGAAGTTACATCTTGTTAATGGGGCTTTTGAGTTCAAATCAGATTTTTTTAAGGTCGTTTCCCACATATATAAAACCACATGGACATTTAAAACTATTTTAAACTATTCCTCTGGTTGCACAATGATGTATTCTCTTTACATGAATGGTGTGTCCTGAACAGGTCTGAACTCTTCACTGTAAGTTGTGTTATTCAGGTTGTCATTAACTTTTTGATGGCTTTTTAACTCTGAAGAGACTACAATGTATTTGAGGTTTATATGCAAAAAGGGGCTGGCGTTAAATTTCCAACTCTTTCATCAGAACTGTGCCAGACCTTAGACTTGATTCTACCTGCGAAAGGTTAAAGGCTTCTGTTCGACTTACTTGCCGGCTTCAAAGATTCTCTAGATCTCTGTCTGGCTTTATTGTAAGCACATTCAACCTTCCTCTTGTTAGGAATTTATATTTGAGATCCACTGAAGTCTTTCTCAGAGGAACAGATTCTTCACAACCTGTAAAACTGGCTTAATCGAAGACCTCCTTTTAGCGGGTTAGGATGAAAACTGCTTCTAGTAAATAAGATGTTCTGTCAGTGGGTGTAATATAGAAATACAGCTCTAATCTGTGCCCTTTTTAATGAATCCAGAAAGTTGAGGACATTGGGACTGAAATTCATGTCAAATATGAGGGTTAGCCTCAAGCTGTTTAAATAGAATCTGAATTTCCAATTATTCAAAATGACCACTTAAAGGTAGAATATGTAGAATGAGCAGAACAACGCCATCTAATGTCTCGAGATCGTAGTCGCAACAACCAAAAAGTAATTCCAGCAGTCGGGTTGCCAGGTCCGGTGCTGGATTTTATTTTAGCTCTAACTCTGTAAATATACCACTTTATCCACATGTCTAACCTTTTTAGGCGAGAAAGTAAAGTATCCCTTTAGATCCACAATGTGACGCTAATTTGTCCAAATAACATCTGCTTAAAATTTTATTCCTGCCAATTCGGAGCCACTCAAGTTAGCCGTAGCGAGTAACACACTTCCGGCCATTTTCACAAAATAAAACACCCGTTGCCTTTTATTATTAAGAAAACCATAACGATAGAGTTGGTGCTTTTATTTTGAAAACAGGAAGCGAACATACCCTCGCTGTAACTGACTTGAAACCACCGAGGTACATTACATTGTAACGCCAGTGGGAGTAGCAGTTAAACCTGGGGAGCGTACCTATGTTCCCCGGGTCCTATGTTCCACTATCGCGGCTAACTCGGTTGCTAGCTCGGCGGCTAACTCGGCTGCTAATTCAGCTGCTAGCTCGGCTGCTAACTCGGCGGCTAACTCATCTGCTAACTCGGCGGCTAACTCAGCTAACTGGTTAACTGTAGACGGGATCATCCCTATGTTCCCCGGTCACATACAAAGCGGGGAACATAGGACCCGGGGAACATAGGGATGATCCCCTAATGATGTAGCAATACAGTCATACTGCACATCAAATTAAACAGGAGAAACTCCGCTACAAGCACGTCATTTTTACACACACCAAACACAACTCAAACACCAAGCATATTAATGATCAAATATCAAAATCCGAATAGCGTCAGAAAGTCAACCCACTCTCCACATTGCTACCGTTTTGATACTTCATGGTACACAAACAAATAGCATCTCATATGAAAGCTAAGACCCTGGCAAGTTCAACAGTACCACTATTATTGCGCTAAAAACTCAGTGAACCAGCAGCCAAAGAATACAAAGGTAAACAACCACTTATTTACAGCGACTAACAGATATTCTGTCTTACCTTCGAAGTTTTGTGATGAAAAGTTGTACTTGAGAGCAAAAAATGCTGGTTTTAGTAAGTCCAACACGGCTCTGCTTGTTTACAACTCCATTTCACCCAGTGCCAGCCTACAGTAGCTGCACCGGAACAACAAACAACCCTGGCAACCCTGTTGAACCCATCAAAAAATTTTAAAAATATTAATTCAGACTAAATTTTTTTTTTATGGAAAAGCAATACTTTCATTCTGTACCCCTCAAACCCCCCGTGGCTGTATTATTTAAAAAAAAATATATAGCTTTTAATAAATATTCTACATATTCAACCTTTAACACAAGGAAAGTGTCGTCCATGTATCTGCTCCAAAATGTAATGTGCTGACTATAGTGGTTAGGGTTGTTATCCATGTCAAATTCATTTCAAATTTTCCCCAAAGACAAAGGTGCATCATTTGGAGCCATGCAGGAACCCATCTCAGTTCCATCTGTTAGTAGAAAAAAAGGAGTCATCAAAACAGAAGTAGGTCTTGGTCAAAATCATCTGAATGAAATTGACTACAACACTTTGTTAACCACTAATATTGCAAACACTCTAGCCATCCTCATGTGTAATATTGCTATATAATGAATTGACAAAAGTGGTTGCTAGTAAATCATTATCATCAACATTAATGTTACTGCTTAACATATCAGTGGTGGCTTTGCAAGGTTCTTGTTATGAGAGTCCACATAGATTTTCTGTTAGGGAACTATAAGACACAATGGGCTGATGAAAGTCCATAGCAAATGATTGGTGGGTGTTAGACAGTCAAAAAATTCAAACTATTCTCTCATCAATCCACTTCTTTTCTAAGCCCACAAACACTCTTAAAAACCATGTAAAGTGAATTCAGACATTTTCTTCTAAACACATTGAATAGGTCATAAAGCATTTCAACCATTTAGATGTGAATTGTGGAGCTAGGCTTCACAAACTGTGTTTCAACATTTCTGTGTTCAGGATTTAGTGGGCGGGTCTGAAAATCACGTAAACCCGGCCCTGCTGCTGTAGAGGTATAAATACATTCAGCACACACTACTACTACTACAGTCTACAGTTAGCTGAGTTAGCCGCCGAGTTAGCCACTGAGGTAGTAGCCGAGCTAGCGCCTGAACTAGCAGCAGAAAGCTCTCAGACGTAGTGTCTATGTTTCTGGTAGAGGAGGTGACTTTGATTGACAGGTGACACTTGGTAGGGGGCGGGGTTTCAGTGAACTCGGTGGGCACTCCCACAGCGTTTGAAGCATAATTTCATATATTTGGCGATTTTTTTAATCATTCAAATTTGGCAGGGTGGTTAACAACACACTTTTCTGTGGTATGTCAAACTCAGAACACATATTTATTCTTACTTTACACAGACTTTAATGTCACTTTGATATGTAAATGTGAGGTTGCATGAAAATGGGCGACAGTAGGTAGATACTTTCTGAATGTTCCTCAGAGAAAGTCATTGTGGATTGCTCTAGGATGACCCTGGATAAATATAAAAGGTGTGTGTATTTACATTATTTATTATTTATTATTATTTTCTTCACTCTGACAGCTTCTGATTATAACCACAAAGACAATGCACGCGTTCTGGCAAACGTTTGCTCTTTATTTGGACAGTTGGCATCGTCAACCTCTGAACTGATGAAGGTGTGAGCATAGCCACAGAAGAACGATTTGGAATATTATCATCGTATTTGTACCTTTTTTTACCTGTTAATGTATTGCATTGCGGGACTTCACATTTCACATACACCCAAAGACACTTCAATATCGTAAAGGTGTTTACTCGTTCTCTCATATGGTATCTGCCAAATTATGAGTCATTTGGAAAAACAGAACAAAATCCCAACAGTGGGACTGTGTCCTGCACTGTTAACAAGGCCATTTAGGATTGAATTGAGTCCTGGCTGAAATGCATATAAATTAAGTTTTACATCTTACACTGTAGTTGTAATGCAGCTGATGCAGCGGACAATAAAAGAGAGTTATCATGCTCTGATCCATAGACAACATTTATCAGGACAGGAGGACAGGTAGTTCTCCAGTGAAATGATGCACAGATACTTCAGGCAGATGCCCTTCCTCAAGTGCAAACTGGCAATAATGTTAAATACCAATCTATTACAATCCAACCCCCCCCCCACCACCACCACCACCCCCACCCCCACCCCAGTTTTTCATTCAATTCATTTCCTGTTCTGTCTCATAACTTCGATTTCTATCGTTTACTACAGTAACTACGATAAATGAAAGATGTATCCTGATTGGTTCACAGAGCCTTTATATATTCCTCACATTTGAGAAGGTCGTATGGATTTACACCAGCACATCCACTACACAAAACCAGCTGCTTTTTACTGTTGGTTTATTATCTGATTGAACATATATTAAAACATATTTTCACCCTGCAATATGTATGAATAACAATAGTAACATAGGAATGTAATAAAATAATCACTGTGTGTTTTGGATGATGAGGTTTATGAGATGATATTAACATGTTCAGAATGTCCACACTGACAACTGCAGTTATGATATCATATAGTTATAAACACATAATGAAACAAAAACCAACACATTGCGATCAGTCTCCATGACAATCATAATAGTAACATGATCTCAGTGTTACAGTATGTGGATGAACTAGTTTTCTGTTCCTGCATGGTTGTTTACAATAAGGGTGGCAGATTTAGAAAGAATGGCTACATACATGGACAAGCATGACAAAACTGAGATTCATTATTTATAATCTGCATTTTCAAATAATTGACTTACTTTTTGACCTGCCATTTTCAGAATCATTCTCTTAAACATGGATGAGGTTTTCTTGTCAGAATGTCTGATTTTGCTGTGGATATGAGACATGAAAAGGATGTTTTGGATTGTCACTTTTACCCAGCAAACTTAATAAGCCAAGTTCAATTTTAGATTAATAAACAATTAAAAGTTAGATTACTAGATAGTAGTTTAAGGAAGGTTTTTGAACGATAACGTAGACTCTGTTTTGAATGATTGCAAGTAAATATACTCTTCAGTTAACTTCCTAACCACATTTAATCAAACCACCTCCTAACCATTCACTTCAATGTAATCAGGGGCTGAGCACCAAGCCTTGTGAAGGCCCTTTTATATTTGAAGGAATTATTATTAATTTTTGTCCGAAATGTACTTTGAGGGCATAAGCTTGAAACTGAGTCACTTTTAGCATTTCCAGAGAAAGGTTTTAGGATGACTAACAGACAACCGAGTTCCTGGACTGTAAACATTCCCAAATCTCTTCAAAGGAATGATAAATGAATTGAGCGCAGACAATGATTATGTTTAACAGAACTAAATGGTGTCTTTAAAGTGCATTTTCTGTGTGAATGAGCATTGTCTGTGTAAGTTCAAATGGAGAATGATTTTATGTATATTGACATTAAAATGAATGATGATTATACTGATGTGTTAAAGTCACCAGTCCAACCTGCTGACTGGACCCCTGCCCAGACCCCAAACCAGTCTGCCACTGGTGACGGAGCCCTGCAGGTGTGTTTAATACACAACTGTACCCACTTTGTTCAATCATGTATTAGTTTGTATATCAAACACAGAAAGGCTGCAATACTTGTTTAAAACTGGAAGGAGGAGCTTCTGCTGTTTGCCATAAAGTTGCTGAATATTGTAGTAAGTTCACACATCTGCAGGTGAGGTAGAAACCTACTAAGGGTTTATTTTAAAACCTCATCTATAAGACAATTCTGCCATGTAAAGTGGAATATCAAAAATGAACATAAATATCATTTACCTAAATTGTATTATGTACAAACATTGTGAAATATAATAAAGCAAAAGAGCAAAAAATCTAAGTTAAATACAAAATAACAGAAACAAATAAATACATACAATAATCTGGATTATCTATCACATTTCTATTCTATAATTGGGCTCCACAGTATCTTATTGAATACTATCCTTGGTTGACATTGGTAGGTACAGGTTATTAATTTGAATATTGGTGTACTTGAGAACTATTGAATGTATTGTTCCATCAGTGAAGTGACATACAGTAAGATGGCAATTCAGTTATATTACTGGTTGGGATGAATTTCTTGTACACTGATTAAATTATAGTTCTGTTTTAATTGTTTCATTTATATGTTATAAGGAGGTAAAGGCTATTTGTTTACAGTTATGTGTGTTTGAATTACAGTGGTCTATTTGTCACGGCAGACCCCTGAGCTGAGCAGCCACACAAAGCACCTCCCCAACAGAGCTCTGCCTAAGGACACAATAAAATGTGCATTATGTTTTGCAGATGGTAAGTACAAAAATCCAACCTCAATAAAGCTAACCTCATTATTACACTGACTGCTCAAGACCCAAAAACACACAAATAACTAAAATAACCTGGGAAAAAACACCAGTCAGAGTTGTGTAAGGACAGACATGTTAATACACTGACAACTGAAAACTAGGCTATATGAAGAACTCTGAACCTCTTTTACCTCAGGAGTCACTATATTGTATGAGCTGTATTAGAGACAGTTCATCCTGAAACCATAATTGAACCAGTAAAGGAATCAACATCTCTGTACAATATGTGCTCTAGATACCTTATCATCTGTGCATATGACTCCAGTTCTAGCTGCATTGGCTCCCAGAATCTTTTAGAATAGATTTGAATCTAATTGATTTACTTGTTTTTAAATGGTTTCAGAATCAGATCATTTACTGCTGGGTTTTTAAATACACACACTATGCACACAAGAAGACAGGAAGTGCTGGAAAGAATAGAATACTCTACCTAAAGAAGAGATGTGGAAATTTATTTATTTAATCTGGCTTTTAATTACTGTCATTTTCACTTATTTTTACTAAATGTCTAATTTTATTTTATTTTTTTTAACAAATTGTCTAATTTTAGTATTTTATTTGTTTATTCGCTGTTGTTTTATTATATGGTATTATTATTTTTATGTGGAAAGCACTTTGAGATATAGCCCTTGTATGAAAGGTGCTCTATAAATAGATTTATTATCATCATTATTATTATCATCATCGTCATCATCATTATTATCATAATTGTCATCATCATCATCAATCATCATCATCATAATCATCTATCCACCTTGGGAGGCCGTTCCTTCAGCACCACGGCCCCCAAGCTCTGGAACTCTCTCCCACAATCCCTCTGTGATTGCCCCTCCATCTCCATTTTCAAGTCCCAGTTAAAACCCTTTCTCTTCAATGAACACTTCTCTTCTCCTGCTCAGTCTTGATTTTTTTTTTTTTTTTTGGGGGGGGGGGTTGTTTGTTTTGCTTATTTGTTTGTTTGTTTTATCCTTTGTAAAGCGTGCTTGGGTTTGTGAAAGGCACTATATAAATCTCACCTATTATTATTATTATTATTATTATTATTATTATTATTATTATTATTATTATGGTGAGAAGCTTGGTGAGAAAGTTACTTTTAGTAAGTAGTTTTGGGACACATTTTTGGGACACATTGAGCCAACAACAACAGGCTACATGGGACCGAAGAAAACCATAGGGGTGGAGGAGGTCGAGGATATTAGGAAGTCGCTCGATTTTCTCACACTATTTTCCCCCGCTGACAACGTTGGGCAGCCCGGTGAACTGGATATCAGTTCAATGGAGCAACAAGTGGCTGCCTTCATGCAGACCCAGGGGATAAAAGTGGTCTGTGATGACATCGAGGCATGCCACCCTCTGCACAGGAGAAACGCTGCCGACAAACCAGCCATCTTCATCAAGTTTGTCAACAGGAAAACCTGACCAAAAAAAATGCTGATATAGCCAGGAAGGCACGCTACCTACGAAAGCAGGGAAAAATCCAAAACACTTGGTCTACTAACTGTAAAATCTTCATTAAGCTGAACGGAACACCTGAGGAAGTATTAGTTGTCAGAAATATGGAGGAGCTGGAAAAATACCAATGATCAACAGGAACTGGACAATAAGGTAACAAGTAACTGGTCTACACACAACCATGACATACACTGAAAAAAAAAAACGTTTTTCTGCATGTGGATGTATAAACCACATGACACAGAGAATTAGTGATCATGATCATCTGGAAATGAACACTTTTGAATACACTGATCATAATACATGGGATTTGGAATATGATATTGACCCGGACAACAATTTCTTCTCTTCCATCAACAATAACAGTGACTATTATACTGATGAACAGTTCAACAGGAGAATTCAGACAGATAGCAAACTATCCATCATCCATTTCAATAGCAGAAGTCTCTATGCAAATTACATTCAAATCAAGGAGTATCTACATCAGTTCACAAAACCATTCAGCATCATTGCCATATGTGAGACATGGGTTACTGCAAATAAAGGCTTAGACTTTGAGCTTGAAGGCTATGAATTTAGATATATAAACAGATAAACTAAAGGGGAAGGAGGAGTTGCTATGTATGTGGATGAAACTCTGAAATTCAAGGTGTTGGACAATATGTCTGCAGCAGTGGATAACATTTTGGAATGCATCACAGTTGAAATTTATAAGGAAAAAAATAAAAATGTAATCATTAGTTGTATATACAGAGCACCAGGCTCTAGTATTGATAGGTTTAAAAACTAGATGGAGGAAACCTTTGCAGAAATGAGTCACAAAACAATTTTCATTTGTGGAGATTACAATATCGACCTGTTCAATCAAAAGAAACATACATAGACAATATATTCACCAATGACATAGAAAATAATACAGTTAGTGGGCTATTAATAAATGATATTAGTGATCACTGACCAGTTTTTACAGTATATGACAGAAACTATAGGATTAATAAGTCAGACGAGAAAAAAGAATATAGGCGAGCGAGAACAGAGGAAAAAATAAATGCTTTTAAAAATGCCTTACTGACGCAGAACTGGGATGACGTATATCAAAATAAAGATGTATAGTGCTTATGTATGTGCATCAGAATATTTACCATACTATATAATAAAAACTGTTTCCTTTAGCAGGAAACTAAAATATGCGGAATGTCCATGGATAATAAAGGGTTTGCAAAGTGCCTGCAAAAAGAAAAATACACTGTACAGAGACTTCTTACGACAGAAAACTACAGAATCAGAGAATAAATATAAAAAATATAAAAATAAGCTAACTAATGTTATAAGAAATAGCAAGAAAGAATACTACAGGAAAATATTAGATAACAATAAAAACAATATTAAAGGAATGTGGAGCATACTGAACAATATTATAAAAATGGATCTAAATAAATTGATTTCCCAGAGTATTTTATTGTGAAGGATCAAGAAGAATATAATATGGATGTTGTGGCAAAGAGCTTTAATAAATTCTTTGTAAATGTTGGACCTGATCTGGCAGGAAAAATCCCTGATAATGGGGCAGCTGAAATAACTCTAGATAAGTTAATAAATAAAAATCCTTACTCCATGTTCCTCCACGCAGTAGATGAAAGGGAAATTACTAATACTGTCATGAACTGCAAGAACAAAAAGTCAGTGGATTGTAATGATATAGATATGAGTGTCATAAAAAAGGTAATTGTGGGGATTTCTTTTTTTTTGTCATTTTAGTTTTTATTGGATGCCAGAGGTTTCACAGCACAAATAAGAATGTACTTACAGAGCATCATTTTCTGACTACCAGGCAGCAGTATTAATTTACATAAGGAAGAGAGGAGGGAAAAGAAAGAAGAAGAACAAAAAGCAAAACATAAATTGGTTATGAAAGAAGATAATAAATATAAAAATAAATAAGTGATAAGCACTTATATACATACAAACTCAGGTAGCCTTCAGTTTCAAATGAGTGTTCACCCAGGGTCAAAACCAATTAGGTGTATCAAGAGGAGGTTTCTACCTCTCCCGTATCACACATTATCTATACCACAAACATAGTGAAGGAATGTGAGAAGAAAAAAAAAAAAAAAAAAAAAAGGGAGTGCCATTCAAAGTCCCTTTACCATTAGTCAGGTTACATAGGTGCTACTTCTGGTATCCATTTGCATAACATATAGAACAGAGCAAAACAAAACAGCAGGGAGGAATGGTTGTGTCTGAGTTACCAACGTATCTTATGTAAAGTCCTGTCTTAGGGGTCGAATAAATCTAATCCACCCTGACCATATATTGCTAAATCTATCTTGTTGTAATCTGAGGGAGTATGTCAGTTTCTCCATTGTATAGATTTGATGGATTATATCAATCCAGTCCTCAATTGAGGGAGGCTGGGGCTCCAACCACTTGCGGGTTATAGCTTTTTTAGATGCTGTCAGCAGGGTTAACATAAGAGCTCTATCTGTGGAGCGTACATTTTGTAGAACATTGCCTAAATATAGGACGTCAAATCTGAACGGGATAGTGAATCTAAATACCTCCTCTAGTGTTTGATGAATATTTTGCCAATAGTCAGTCAACACAGGGCATGACCAGAAAACATGATGATGTCCAGCTTCGGTGCACTGGCATCGTCTCCAACAGAGAGAGCTACCGGTTCTGTGCCGCTTCTGTAGGGGTGTAATGAAGAACCTGACCAAAGTCTTCCAAGAGAATTCCCTCCAAATGAGGGAACTTGTAGTCTTCCACTGTGCTTGGCAGGCCATGTGCCATTCCTCCTTAGACAGAACCCTATTACTTTCCCTGTCCCATTTTTCCTTTATGTAGAAAGCCTCCTCAGATTTTTTGTTTGAGAAACAATTATATATTCTGGTAATAATCTTATTGTTGGAGACACCTTTATAGGCAGATACAAACATTTTCATAATCCCATTTTCTAAATTTGACAAATCAGTATCTTTCATAATCGTTTGTAAACGGTTCCTCATCTGAAGGAATCTGTAGAAGTCTTGCTGTTCCAATTTATATTCCTCCTTCATCTGCTGAAAACTCTTCAACACTCCTTTGTGTATCAGAGTGCAATAGGCTGTTACACCATTTTCAGACCATTTGTTGAATCTTTTGTCACTTGAGTTGGGGGGGAAATCACTATCTAAGGAGCACCATCTTAATAATTTAGCTATTTTCTGTATACCAAACAATTTTTGAGTTTCTTTCCAAATTTTTAGGGATAATTTGATAAACGGGTTTGTGTTGTCTGAGATGTTTAATCAGCTTCTCATCAGAAATAATAGTTTGAAGTGGAATTTTATCAGCCATTGCCAGCTCCAGTTCCTTCCACCTAGCTGAATAACCAGAATCACACTAACATACTAGAGGCCTCAGCTGGGCTGCATAATAGTATTCTGATAGGCAGGGGAGCCCCATCCCCCCGTATTCCTTTTTAAGTTGTAGAGTTTTATATTTTACTCTTGGCCTTCTACCATTCCATATGTATCTGGATATGAGTTTGTCCCATTCCATGAACTGATTGGATGATATTTCTACAGGTAATGTTTGGAAGAGATAAAGTAATCGAGGCAGGAAGTTCATTTTTACAGATTCAACCCTTGAGCTAAAATTCAGAAACGGGATAGTGTTCCATCTCATTACATCCCTTTTTAAATTAGAATTCAGAGGATCAAAGTTGATATTAAACAAATCCTCTAGGTTTTTTGGTAGCTAAACGCCCAAATATTTTATTTTGTTTGCGTCCCATTTTAGCTGGTATTTTTGGTTGATTTCTCTAGTAGGATTGTAGTTGAAAGTGAGAATTTGTGTCTTTGAAACATTGAGTTTATAACCCGACATAGATCCATACCTCTCTAGACAGTTCATTAATTTGGGTAAAGAATGGGTAGGCTGTTCCAAGTAAACCAAAATGTCGTCCGCAAATAGCGCTAGTTTATGCTCCCTCCCAAAAATTGTGATCCCCTTTATATCTTCGTTTTCACGGATCCATTGACTTAAAGGTTCGATAAAAAGAGCGAACAAGAGGGGAGAGACAGCGCAGCCCTGCCTGCACCCCCTCTGTAGTGTGAATGGTGCAGTTAGATCTCCATTTACTTTAATTCTGGCTGTAGGTTCGTCGTATAATGTTTGAATCATCTTTATAAAATCTTCATGGAAGCCAAATTTGTGAAGTACTTTGTACAGGAATTTCCACCTGACAGCGTCAAACGCCTTTTGGGCATCTAGGCTAATCAGAGCAGATTCGACCTTGTTCTCTGCGACATGTCTCATTATATGCAGAGTCCTCCGAATATTATCCTGCGTTTGTCTCTGCTTAATAAAGCCAGTTTGGTCAAGATGGATGAGATCTGGCAAACAATTTTCAAGTCTCCTTGCTATGACAGATGTAAACAGTCGATAATCCACATTTAGTACACTAATTGGTCTTAAATTGTCACACTCTTCTCTGCTTTTACCCTCCTTGGGGATAAGGGAAATTATTGCCTCTCTCCATGACTTAGGCATTTCTTGTTTCTCCAAAACCCAGTTATAAACCCTCATTAAGGTCGGCGCCAGTTTGTCCCTTAGGATCTTGTACCATTGAGAGGTGAAACCATCCGAGCCAGGGGAGCCCTCTGCCTTTAGTCTTGTAATTGCCAAGTTTATTTCCTCAAGCGTTATCTTACCTCGGAGAATATCATTTTGGCTTTCTGTAACTGATGGTAACTGAATCGAGTCTAGGAAGGTGTTTATCTGGGGGTCATTGTCTAGTTGCGGCTGCGAATACAGTTTTTGATAGAAAGCCAGCAGGCAGTGTTGTATTCTTTCTTGTTTATATTCAGTCACCTTAGTCTTAGGATTTGTTAATTTATAAAGAGCACTATCTGCTTGTTTCTTCCTTAATTTATATGCCAATAGTTTAGATGATTTTCCTCCCACTTCCCAATATTTCTGTTTCAGAAAAATCAGCTTCTTTTGTATTTCCTGTGTGTATATTTCATTGATTTCATTTTTGACAGTTTTAATTTCTTGTTCAATTTTTGGGTCCATACCATCTTTGTGTTCTCTTTGCAGGTTTTTTAGTTTCAATTGTAGCGTGTTTAGTCTTTCTTGCCTTAGTTTTTTCAAACGTGCAGTCCGTGCGATAATATTTCCCCTCATGACTCATGACATGAGCCTTTAATGCGTCCCATAGCAGGGGTGGCTCCACCTCCCCCGTGTCATTGAAATCCATGTAGGCTTGAATTTCGTCTTCTAGTGCTTCTCTGGTCTGCTGGCTATTCAATATACTTGAATTCATCTTCCATAAAGTCTGTCTATATTTTTTATTCAAATTGATGACGAGATATACAGGGCTGTGATCCATTATACATTAAAAAGTAGTCGATACGTGTATACACAGAGTGGGGATGGGAATAGTGGGTATAATCTCTCCCTGTCGGCAAGAAGTCCCTCCACACATCTATAATTCCCATCTCTTGCATGACAACATTTATTTTCTTTCTTGTCTTAGTTTGTCTGATATTTGGTCTTGATGAATCAAGTCTATCATTAAGTCTGATATTAAGATCGCCACCGCATATTAATACCCCTTCTGCATCTGAGGTCATCATGTCAAATATTTTCCTGTAGAAGTCCCATTCACTATTTGGTGGCGCATAAACATTCAACAACGTAATCATTGTCCCCTCTAACTTTCCTTTAATTAGTATATACCTCCCTTCCCTATCTCTCTTTTCCAGTATGTGCTCATAGGATACAGTTTTACTAATTAGGATTACAACCCCTCTTTTTCTGCCAGATTTGTGTGATGATGAATATACATGTTTAAATCCTAGCCTTCCCAATTTTGTGTGTTCAATTCCATTCAAATGGGTCTCCTGCAGGAAAGCGATATCTGTTTTTTCTTTTCTCAATTTAGATAATATCTTGCCCCTCTTTATTGGATTATTGACCCCATTTACATTCAGGGATGTAATTTTTATACCTTGCATATTCTGCATCGTGCCCCTTTCCACATTATTGTCTCAGTGATATATCTTAAGGTTTTTAACCATTCCTCCCTCACACCAAGGAACAATAGTGAACCAAAAACAGAACAAATGATAAGAAACATTACAACTATAATTCTTAAGGCTTCAAAACACCAGGTCCGAACCATGACCTTGATAGAGCCAGTTGAGTCTGGCTCTGAGGGGAAACCTTTGTCAGTAGCAAAGGGCCCTCGCTGAGTTTGTAGGCAGTTATGAAGAGCAGTTCTCTGCATGTTTTTACCCCCCCCCCCTCCCAACCCTCACCACCTCTCTCTCGTTCAGATTTATCCATACCTGTTACTAAGCTCGTTAAAACAAATTCTAGGCGCATAACAGATGACCCAAGATGAAGAAAAAAAAAAAAGAAAATCTCACCACTATTCAAAGCGAGTCACCACGACTATCTCAAGGCTGTCACCAGCCCCTTTCATTCACCCCTCAGTCTCCATTCACCATGTCCTTCTGTAGCGCCTCCACATCTTGGATGAGACTACGAGTCATCATACCTTCCCTGCGCGGCTCCCTCATGATCGCAGTTTGCCATCCTATACGATCCAGTTCTTTTTCCAGCTTTTGGTCCTCAGAGACCGGCGCCTTGATTCCCAGGGACAGCAAGCCCTCCGCCGCCTCCCACGCGGAGTTGTATGTCTTGGCTCCGTCCGTCAGGTGGACCCTCAGTTTGGCTGGATACAGAGTTTGGAACTGGATATTCCTCTCCCGGAGTTGCTTCTTGATTTCAGCATATTCGCGTCTTTTTTTCTGTAGCGTCGGTGAGAAGTCGTGATCCATGTAAATCCTCTTGCCCTTATACTGGAGGTTCTTCGTCTGCCACGCTTTAACCAGCACTGTTTGTTTGTGTTGGTGGTTAACAAATCTCACCACCAGCGATCTTGGGGATGCGTTGGCATCAGTAGGTCTCTGTTGGAGGGACCTGTGGGCTCTTTCCAGCTGCAGGGGAGAGTCCGCTGGAAGGTCTAGTAATTCTCTCAAAAATGTCTCAGTCCATTGCATCATTTCTCCACTTTCAGAGCCTTCACTAACACCATATATAATATATATTGTTTCTCCTTGGGTAATTCTGCAGCTCCTCACATCTCTCTTCAAGTTGCCTCTCTCGTCGCAGCAGGTAGCTGAGCAGGCGAGTAGAGCGGGCGGATCCCTCCTCCACCTGGCCAATTCTAGTTTCTGCATGGGTCAGTCGTTCCCCCATTTTCCCAACCGATTGTTCCAAAGAGTTCATAGTTGATGTTATGGTCTCCAGCTTCTCATTATTCTCCCGTCTAAACGTTTTGAGCTCTGAGAGGATAGCTACGCTTACATTGCCCCCGCCGTCTGATCCGGATTCGGAGTTAGCCTTAGCATTAGCCTCCACGGGTTTACACTGTTGAAAAAAGCTCGACCTCGTGTCTCTGGTTTTCCCGTCGGAGGACATGTTGTTGTTCCTTGAGATCTTGTTGTGGGTACTCATTATGTCTCTGAATATTAAAGTCGCGCCACTCTCGAGTCAGTAAATTCAAAAAGGATGGTGGAAAAGGGTTTGGGTTGGTCGCTGCTTCACTGCCACGCAGCCGCCATGTCAGTTGCCAGAACCGGAAGCCATTTGTGGGGATTTCTAAACCATTAACATACATCTGTAACTTATCATTCCAAACAGGCACATTCCCTAATAAAATGAAAACGGCAAAGGTCATACCACTATACAAAACTAGCAGCAGACACCACTTCCCAAACTACAGACCCGTTTCTTTACTTCCACAATTCTCTAAAATTCTTGAAAAACTTTTTAACAACCGACTGGACAAATTCATAGAAAAAAACAAACTCCTCACTGACAGCCAATACGGATTTTGGGCAAACAGATCAACATCACTGGCATTAATAGACTTAATTGAAGATATCACAAACTCTAAAGACCATAAAACATATACAGTTGGGTTATTCATTGATCTTAAATGGTAAATGGACTGTACTTATATAGCACCTTTCTAGTTTTTGGGACCACTCAAAGCTCTTTACATCACATGTCATTCACCCTTTCACACACATTCATACACTGATGGCAGGGGTTACCACACAGGTAGGCAACCTGCTCATCAGGGGAATCTAACCATTCATTCACATTCACAAAGTGTCTTGCCCAAGGACACATCAACATGTGGACATGTGGACTGGAGGAGCCGGGAATCGAACCACCGATCTTCCAATTGGAGGACGACCGCTCTACCTCCTGAGCCACAGCCGCCCCCCGAAAAAACTGGAACGTTATGGTATCAGGGGGTAGTTCTTAATTGGGTCAAGAGTTACTTTATCAACAGGCAACAGTTTGTGAAGCTGGGTGACAGTTGCTCCACATGTCTGGACATTTCTTGTGGCGTCCCCCAGGGGTCAGTGCTGGGCCCCAAACTTTTCATTATGTATATCAATGATATAAGCAATATATCTAAGATATTGAAGCTTATTTTGTTTGCAGATGACACAAATATCTTCTGTACTGGTGATGACTCTCAGCTGTTATTGGACGAGATTTCTTCTGAATTATGCAAACTGAAGATATGGTTTGACATAAACAAGTCATCACTGAACTTGAACAAAACTAAAATAATGATATTTGGTAACTGTAGAATGAATTCACAGATTGATGGAGTTATTATTGAAAGAGTTGCCGTAAATACATTTCTTGGGGTTATAATAGATGAAACACTCAGCCTGAAACCACATATACATATACATTCTAAAGTATCAAGAAGCATTGCAGTATTAAACAAAGCAAAGTAGTTCCTAGATAATAAATCACTCTGCATTCTCTACGGTTCATTAGTCTCTCCTTACTGAAGTTACTGTGCAGAGGTTTGGGGTAATAACTTCAAAACATCCATTATTTATTCTACAGAAGAGCAATTCCAATAATTCACAACGCTGGTTTTCAGGATCACACAAAGAACACACTACTCTTACAGTCAAAAATACTAAAACTTGCAGACCAGGTAGAATGACAAACTGCACAAATTATGTTTCGGGCAAAAAATCATCAACTACCAGGAAATATTCAAAGATTGTTCACTGAAAGAGAGGGTTGCTATAAGTTAAGGGGATTGTTTAAATGTAACTGTGTTAGGGTAGCGTACGATGAGGAGAGGTCTGTGGGGTGAGATTATGGAATGTCCAAACATAATACAGTTTAAAAAGAGCTATAAAGAAATTATTATTATGGAGGTACAGGGATTACATATAATATTAGTAAGAATTGAAGGATGTTATGAATTAATAATTAAATTAGGAGCTAGCAAGCACTGATTTAAGAAGTAGGGGTGGGATTCAATAAGAGTTGACTTCTTCCCCACTCCCTTTCAAATGCGGTTGACTGTCAGGTGTAAGTTCACTGTTTTCAGTGAGAACATTGTGCTTTCTTTTTTTATATGTTGTTTTTGTTTTGTTTTTTGTTGTTGTTGTTTTTTTCTTCTTTCTTCTATCACACATTCGGAAAAAAAAATCTAATCTAAAATAATCTAATCTAATTATTATTATTTTCATCATCATTATCATCATCATCATTATTATCATTATCATCATCATTATTATTATCATTATCATTGTCATTATTATCCTTATCATCATTATTAATATTATTATTATTATTATTATTATTGTTATTATTATTATTATTATTATTATTATATCAGCAAAGATAACAGGGGACATGGAACATTAAGCCTGTGATCAAGACATTTCATTAAAATATAAATACTAAAAGTGATCCAATGCACAGTAATATTTGAAGAAGCTATAGCTCCAGATCCTCTCCCAGCAGGCTTTATGCTACACTGATCTTTAAAGTAGTTTCATGGATAAGCCCTGGATCTCCACTGACTGTAACACAGCTCCATGCACAAAGCTTCTACATGTGGAGAAATACAAAGGTTGACAGACCTGCTGTGCCTAGCAACAGTTGCCATACTATGATTGGACAATTGGTCAAGATGTGGCTCAAAGTACCACCGCCTAAATTACAGGCTCACAGAGCTGCTAGCATGGCTGCACACTCCTGATGTGTTTTTAGACAGTGAGCTGTTACTGCTGTGGTCTCCAGTGGGTTCAGTCAGTGGATCAGAGTTCAGTGGTGAGTGAGATGGACTCCAGTGCAACTCACACTAGTTCCCCAACATCCTGCACTCACACTAAATCTTTACAATTCTGCCCTCTGATAAAACACATGATCACTTTCACAACAATAAAATAAAAAAAGGAAACTGCTTTAAAAAATTGTGACTTGTTCCTACACTATATTAGTATAGAAATATCATTAAAACACAGTAGGCTGAATGACAATGAACTGTTTGAAACTTGCTTTTAGCAGGTGTAACAGGCGTGTAGTGTAACTGCACTTGAGAGTGTTTAGGTAGCTTCTGAACTGCTAAGCGCGCTAACTCAAATTCACCACGACTTCACCACCACAGACAAGTTGTAGCTGCTGTGGCAGTGGGCCAATCACATGTCACATTAAATCCAAGACTGCTTGCATTGATTGGCTGTGAGCAAGTCCATACAAATAGTCATATTTTCTAGCTCTGGGATTGATTGTAGGTATCATTTGACGGGAGACGTTTCCATACTACTTGGTATCGATTTATTTCAGTCGAGTACTGATACCCAGTCCTATCCACAGGTGGCTAGCAAAATTTGCAAAACTTCACAGAGAATAGTTTCCTGAAATCTCACCATTAATCATCACTGCATATCTTCAACTGGTGGTAGCGAATGTTGAAAGTATTATACTATCAAAAGACATCATAGATGTTTCTGCACCTGTCCAAGGTGATAATGTAGGGCATCTGTTGCATTATGATTCGATTAACAGGGTGAATTTAATGAAATGGCTCCTCTTCTATGAAGCTAATATGTATTGGCACTGGCAAATAGGACAGTTTTGTATCAATATCCATTCACCACCGGTGTTTTAACCCATGCTCACTGACTGTGTGCAGGGTTTCTTTGCAAATTTGCTTGTTTTTTAATGTGAGATGTTATTCCTATTCTGCCTAACCCTATCTCAAAATGGTGAAGGAGACTGTGGCAGGAGATCAGATTCTAACTCCTGTTGACCAAAATGTGATTACTAAAATCACAGCATAGTGGTATTTCTTTAAAGCTCCTCACCACCAAACTGCTTTTAAACTTTAATAAATGTATCTACCACTACAGACTGTGCTGCATTACAGATGATGTGTTTGGTGGTGCAGAAGCAGATTAAAGTGGTTTGAACTGCAGGAAATCCCTAAATCATTTCAATCAACATCTGTGCCTTAAACATTTACCAGGAAAGAAGCTGAGTGTTTCCCTGAGATCCCTGAGATAAAAACACACCTGAGCCCGTACCATGAGGGAGGATGGGAGAAGGAATCAAACCACATTGTCGCCTCTTTGGATAATTCTCAAAAGGATTTTCAAAACAGAACTGGCGATATCCTGACACACATTCACACACACACACTCATACACACACTTGTTGGAAGGTTATGGTGCAGAATTCCTTCTATTTAACAGTTTCTCTTATGTAACACCTATATGAACATACTGTACACATCTCTGTGTGTTTTGGAGGGATCAGCCACCCTCACTTCCCTGCAGGAATAATAATAGCTCACAGCTGACACACATCTGTCTTACAACACATGTAATGTTGTTCAGTGAGCTTTCTGATGCTGATTTCCTCTATATGTTTGTACAGATGTCTGGCCAGTTCACTTCATAATCCAAAACTTAACAGTCTTACAGGTAGGACTGACATGCCTCTAATTTTTAGGAGGTTCTTCTAAAGGCCCATTTATGCTCAACGTTAAATATGGATCCGGATACGGACGGAGCTTTCTGTCCGTGCTCTGTGTTCATTTCTGCACGTTTCCATAAAGCTTACGGGTACTGACCAAACGGAGCAGTACCACTGGAAACCCTGGGGGGCAGTGTTACTGCCTGTCACTACTCGATACATAGCTCTAGTGAGACACAAAGAAGAAATAACAATGGCCGAACTTTTTGAGGAAAGGTTTTACGAGTTGGTTAGAAACTTTTAACATATCGTTTTTGTCTTTTAAGCAAGAGGAACATTATCAATATCTCCTCCACAGTCGCCATGTTTGTTTTTGAGTTTGTTGTTGTCATAAACTTTTGACTCTGTGCTGCCTCCTGGTGGATGTATTGGTTAACATCCATGCCAACGTAAAGGACGCATGGAAGTAAAGGACGCAAGGACGTATACATTTTCATACGTACATTGAGCATAAATGGGCCTTTACTCTGCAAGTCAGTAGTTGCTTATAACTACAAGATATTTTGTGAATTTAGCTCCAAAACAAAGAACTTACCGTGAAGCAGGCTCACTTTTGACCAGGGTAGTTCACATGGTAACCTGGTAGAAATACAGCTGAGGAAATCCATCCAACAGTTGTAGAAAATTCTCACTCTGTACCAAAGTCTTGGGCTGGCTAACAGATGTTAGCAACCCTAGACTGGTTGAACCTGATTACTGACCTCTGTCCTAAAAGACAATAGGACGACAGCAATCTCCCAACAAATGCTAACTAATCCACTACGCTGGGAGAAGATAGTAATCACTTCAGAGAATCCCTCACAAAGAAAGATTACATATTGGATTAGTTTAAACTCCATCTGTTTAATCCTTTTACATGATTCAATTACACAATAGACCTTCGAAGAAGTTAACAGTGATTCAATGAGAAAAGCCTATACGTAAGTCCCTGTGTAATCTAAGACTTTTAACATTTGTGCCATACTTGTGGTGGCGCTCTAAGGATGGTAATATGGGTCAGTCAGACAGACCAGCTCTTTGGTCCAGCCTAAAATATCTCAATAACTACAAGATTGATTGACGTGACATTTTATGTAGATAATTGTCACGTATCCTAATGACTTTTGTGATCACCTGAATTTCCATTAAGCTCATTAATCAGGTTGACATTTGTGGTTCTGATTGGAATGACGTAACACATATTGGATGGATTATCCAACAATAAGTGTTGACATCCACAGGATCAAGACACTTTCTATTGCAACACCTATATTACCAGTTCATCATAAGCACATTTTTAATGAAAGCAGGGCTGTATGTTCTCTTCTTTCGTAACAGTTAGGCATGGATTTAGCAGGGTTTGGATTTTACCTAAAACGTTGCTCTCAGCCAGGTTGATTGGGTGTGAATTCTGTTGAACTGGCGCAAATCCTCTAAACATGAATATTTCTATCAGATTAATTCAATTTTGCATTACATTTCAGTTACACTTGTTGTTGTGGCCAGGTCATGTTCAGGCAGGTAGGGCTCTGCTGTAAACTAAAGCATCTCAGTGAGGCTGCAGATAGGCACAGAGGTACCTTGAGCTATGCAGTGACAAAACTAACTATGTTTTTATTTAGCAGGTAACCAAATGTAACTGTCTGGTTAAAATTACACACCCACTTCATTGCCTCACACGTGCACCTCATTCAATTCAATAGATTAGTGTGATCAACCAGGAAATAAATACCTCAAGGAGTGTTTATCTTCCTTTTCCACTGCTGCTGGGTGTCCTTCTTTAATACATGGTTGAGGTGACACTGGTGGTTTGTATTCACAGTCAGGTTGCTAAATTCCTGCCTGCAGCTAATCTCTGTGTTAACGGTGCCTTCACTATATTCTGCAGCAGGTGCAGGTGTGCTGGCTTTGGGGCTAAGGAGTCTGTCAGGGCTGCTCTATGACAGATAAAGAGAGGCTTCAAGCAATAAGCAGTTTTTAATGAATACATGACCTACAGGTTATAAGCTATTTGTTTATGAATCAATCAATAAATGTCACTATATTAACATTTAATCCTTATGTGCTATGTTGGCAGAACAAATCAATACGTTCAATATTTAAATAATACTATAATCATTGAATCATCTCCCACGGATCACTGCAAACTGCAATGGATGGTATGGACAGTTAAAGACCCTTAACCAAAGGAATGTTAGATTGCTTTGTGAAGTTTGAAGCTGATTGTACACAGAACAGTGAAATTTAAAAATTTGAATTTGAGATTTAAGTTTTATTTTATTTTGTTTTGAGATATATTAGTAATGCAATTTGATGTGTTACTGTGAGATATTTGTGTTTCTGGTCAAAGTAAACCAATAATAAGACTGAAGTTAATAGAAATTACTAGGAATAAGTATGTTAAAGCTAGAGAGGGAAACCAAAATAGATTGAAAACTCAAAGAAACAAGAAATTGATCCGAGTGTGTTTGTGTGTAAGTGAAAAGGAGTTCTCCTGGACAATAAAATAGTGATTGTGTCTTTTTTTCCACAACATTAATCAAACAGAAGGATTAATCAAACATGTATTAATGAATGATGGAGACTAATTATGAGTCAGAATATGAACAGTATGTAAGGATTAAACTACTCTGCTACTACAGCTCTGACAACCACTTGGCAAAATCTGAACATGCGTAATGGTAGATGGTTGCTAAGGTACTGTAAGTGGTTGCTAGAGCCCTGCTGTTGGAAGCTAGTGGAATTTGTAGGTATTTTGGGTGTACTATGCCAGCTGTTTGATGGCCCCCGTCATACCAACCGCACCAAGGAGTGGGATAGTTGATTTCCCAACAACTCCTCGAGCTCCAACTTCCACTGGGTGGATGATTCATGGTCCAGCCAGCTTCCCTGTACTCTGCTGCAGACTCAGAGTATTTAAGCCACTTAGTAGATATTGTTGATGTTCATTATTCGAGGAACCTGATTGGTCAGTAGTCATTTCTTTGACACATTTTGATATTATTGTGAGAACTGAATATGGTGAGCTGCAGTGTTGGATAAGCTACTTGGAAAATGTAGTGAGCTAAGCTACCAGTTAGTCTACATTAAATGAAGCTTCACTACACTGAAGCTACCCACCAGGTATCAAGCTAAGCTACAATAAAATGACAAAAGTAGCTTACAAAAGTAACTGTAGCTTACATCAAAGTTTCTATTTTATAAACCAACTTCATTCCAAGTCATTGCTTTAGTGATCAATAAAACTCTAAGACAAACAGATGAAAAAAATGTTCAGTTCAATAGTTTAAACTGTTAAAATAAACTGTTCTCTCTCTGCTTTTACTGCTACAAAACCATGGCAACAAAAAAACAACAAAAAACATAGTCACATAACCACAACAACAGGTGGTGTGTATATGATAGTGTGGGGGAAGTACACCTGTGTTTGCATGTATGCTTCATTTAAGGCACATTTGGAGGACAAATAGTAAATAATCTCAATAACTTGGTTCAAACCACAGGAGCAAAATAAGAAAGATCTGCTCCAAACAGTAACAGCCTGGTTAAAAATGACAAGTGACGTCAAATACAAATTTAAGGAAACATTCAGGTTCTTCCCAAAGCTAACAAAAACAACAGAAACAGAAACTTGTCAAGATACAGCCATGGAGATTCACGAGATGAACTCGGACTACACTTCTCTCCCCCCTCCTCTGTCATTGGCCCCTGCTGCGCTCTTCCCAGCCCGCCTCATCACATGGAAGAGCGTCTGTCACCTAGGTTACTGAAACTTCACTGCATTTTAGGTTTAGAAATGCCTGGGGAAATGTAGCTTCTGTGGATGCTACTGTGTTATTTGACCAGTAAAATAGCTTCACTACTGAAAAGCTATTTGAAATTGACCCCGTTTGTTTTGACTGTTCCTTCTTTCTTCCTTTCCTTCCTTCCTTCCATCTGTCTTTCCCCCCTCCCTGCTTCTCTCTTTCATTCCTTCCTCTCTCTTTCCTCCCTTCCTTCCTCCCTCCCTCCCTCCCTCTCTCTTTCTCTCTTTCTTTCCTCCCCCCCACCTTCCTCCCTTCCTTCTTTCCGTCCTTCCTCCTTTCCTCTTTTCCTTTCTCCCTCCCTCCATCCCACCTTCCTTCTTTCCTTTCCTCTGTCCTTTCTTCCTTCCTTCCTTTCTTTCCTTCCTCCCTTTCTTTCTTTCCTTCCTCCCTTTCTTCTTTCCTTTCTTTCCTTCCTTCTTCCTCCCATCCTTCCTTCCTCCCTCCTTTCCTTCCTTCTTCCTCCCTTCCTTCCTTTCCTTCCTGCCTTCCTTCCTTCCTTCTTTCCTTTCTTTCTTCCCTTCCTTTCCTCCCTTCCTCCCTCCTTTCCTTCCTTCTTCCTCCCTTCCTTACTTGACTCGAGGGCAACAGGAGGGTTAAACTAGTAACGCTGCTACTTGTAACGCTGCTACTGCCCAACATAGTTAACCATGTGAACTTCACTGGTTAAAAGTGAGGCTGCCTCATTTCTTTGTTCTGGGGCTGATTTCATCAAATATCTTATAGCTATAAGTAAGTATTGACTGGCACTAAGAGAAGCACTGTGAGGCAGTGGAGAGGACTCATAAAGACCTGCTCACAACAAGCCTCATTCATTAATATGTGTATAGAAATGTTCTTACTTATGCACTATAACACAGATTGAACAAAGTGACAGACAAGGAGAGAGAGAACTACGAGAACTTTCATGCTTGTCCTGAAAACTGAACAGTAAAAGTTACTGAAATCTATTTCTCTTCCTCCATCCTTATTCTCCTCCTTTCTCAGTCACCTCTCCTGACTGACTGTCCTCTCTCCTCTTCTACAGTAAATCCCTCTCAGTCTCTACCTTTCTGCTTCTTGCTTTGATTTAGACTTCATCGGTTTCCACTCATTCTCACTTTCCTCTACAGGTGAGCAAGTTGAAGCTGAGTTACCGGTAGTTCCTTTCTCTCCTCTCTTCATATTCTTCATGCTATTCCTGCTGTCAGACTCACCCAGCAGGTTAGGCCTTCCCCAAATGAACAGTCACCACTTCTCAAAAAAGGCACATTTCAGTTTGAGTTGTAGCTTTGACTCTTTTCCTTGGAGGGAAAATCTAGTGTTTTCATCCAGGACCATATTTTCCATCATTTGAGAACTGATCCAGTATTATGGAAAGCATTTCAGCCTTGGTGAAAATGCTTGCTCACACTACTGTTTTCCTGTTTTAGTCTGCAGGAAGTGAGTGTTGAGTGATTTGTGTTGTTGTGCTGCTCTCAGTGTGAATGCACAGATAAAGCACTTACAATAAATCTCCTTAGTATCAGTTTCCCACACTAGTCAGCATTTAGTGAATAATGGTAGGAGAAAACTGTACACAGATAGACTCTTCTCTGTTATCCACGTGCACTGAAGATCATCTCAGAGTGAAGATTATCCTCCAACATCTTTGAAGTTGGACTGTCTCTGAGGTTTGTGTGTGTAGGAGCTGGATAACACCAGCACAATGTCCCAAAGCTAAACTCTGCTCAAGAACTGGGACAAGCTTCAAAATGTTTTCAAAAGAAATACTTGAGCTCATTTCATCAGTTCTTCAACTGCAGCCAGAGGACAGTTTGTTTTGAACATGTGATTTAGATATTATGTTTATTTGATAATGTTTCTGTGATGAAGCTGTTTCATTCATTTCATCTACATTGTACCCCATGTTGCAAACCAACAAAATGAATCCAGGGTGTTCCAATTTCACGCTAATTACTAACTGTAGTATGCTGTGAGATTAGTGTGCTACTAATCTTTATAATACACAGTTTTTCCAGTTAGTGTATAAGAAATCAATTAGACTTAACAGTTTTATACAATCAGTAAAACTAAACTGAGGAATTTTCTCCACAAAACTGACAACAAACAAACAGGGAAGAATGTGAGTCCTGTATTGAACCCAGCAAGTATCCTGAATTAGTAGTAAAGCCTTGAAATGAGCTGCACCTGCAGTGTTTGGTTCCACTAGCAAGTGAGTCCTTTCGTGCCAAGGATTCATTAGTAGTTCAGTTCAGTTCAGTTCAGTTCAGAGCTTTTTGTCCCTTAAGGGTAAATTTGGCAATACAAAAACCAACTAACACAATACAATACAACAGTAGTATAGAGAACCACAGTGGTAGCAGTACATTTGTCTTGTATTGCTGATTAGTACACCTAGTTTTAAAAGTGGCTGTGACTTAAGAGGCAGAGCATTCATCCACCAATCAAGCAAGATAGGTGGTTTGATTCCCGGCTCCTTCAGTCCAGATGTTGATGTGTCTTTGGGCAAGATACTTACCCAAAATTGCTTGTGATGGCTGCACCAATGCTGTGTGAATGGTTAGTCTCCCTCCTGATGAGCAGGTTGTATGTGTGTGTGGTAGTGTGGCATACAGAGCCAATATCCCTACATTATTATTATTATTTACATGGTTAATATAATTTACATACAGGACAGCTCATGTTCAGAGTGTGTTAATAATTGTCTGTGTGTTTATGGTGAGAAAAGAGTGGTTTATTGTCTGAAAAATGTAGTTCCCTAGGAATGTGCAGTACTAACTCCGACCAGCAGAGGGCGCGTTCGCTACACGATGTGTTCAGGAATAAGGAAGTCACGCGTGAATCTGTTCAGTGAATGAGAACACACACTTGAGTCTGAAGTTAATATGTGTGTGTGGCGAACTGTGATGATAAAATACATATTTTTGCTCTTTGCAGGTAAGAAGGGAGCGTTAGAGATGTGTAACGAGTGGGTGAATGTGTTATGTGCTGGTTTGTTATCCCGTTCGGACGTCATGTATTGTTGTTTATAGACGTTACTCAGCCAATGTACCGTACGGAAAACGGCTAGCCTGTAGTTAGCACTGGTTGCGTAGTTACCGCGAGCAACAGGAAAACTATGAGCCGGTCAGCCCGGACTGCTCGTGTAGTTCAGAGATAAATACATAGTTAAATAGGTTAAAATAGATACATGACTAATTTGACAATGTTTAGACGTGATTGATACTGTGTGTTTGCTAAATAAGTTGATATATTGAATGTACATGATGAAACTGGCCGAGACTAGAGATACAACAGTCACATGATTTATTGTTTTGATGTTGGTACAGATGTTCATGATTTTTCTGTTAAAACAGTGAATCTGTTCAGTGAATGAGAACACACACTTGAGTCTGAAGTTAATATGTGTGTGTGGCGAACTGTGATGATAAAATACATATTTTTGCTCTTTACAAAACAAAAATAAAGACATTCAAATTAAATGTGTAGTGGAAGGTAGCTTCACTCTGCACCACGCTACATATTTTGGTAGCAGAGGATGGTTGATTCAGCCCACGGCCCAGTCGCATAGGAGCATAGACGGACGGAGCAGAGGAGGACCATGGAGAAAGAAAGGGACGAAGTAAGCAGGATACTGCTGACGCTGGAGGAGAAGGAGCTCATTACCCTGTGTGAGCATCTGAAGTGTAACACACCTGTTGGGGGGTTTGCCAGCAAAACAAGACGCTCCCTCATCAGGTTGGTGGAGACGACGTTAGATGAAATCGAGGAGGGTGAAGAATCCGAGTCATATCAGCAGTGTCTGCAGAATATACTGTCCTACCTGGTCCCTCTGAAGCTGGCACCGGAGGAAACTGAGGCTGAGATTGTAGTTCCAGAGACAAGTGAGTTAGAGAAGTTGAAAATACAGTACCAGAAGTTACGGCAGCAGATGGCAGAGGAAATCGGGGCATTGGAGGAAAAGATCCATCGGAAGACACAAGCAGCAGGAGGAGACACTGCGCCTGCCATCGCGACTGCAAAGGACGAGGACACAAGGACTGCCACCACAGCACCAACCAGACTGCCCGAGGTGACGCTGAGGCGGGAGTTCCGGATCATTGGACAGATTGGTGAAGTTGGGCAAAAAGAAAAATTGTCCTACACAAGCCTCATCAACCAGATCGAGTCTGGACAGCGGAAAGGACATGGAGAAGCGGAGATCATTGAAGCAGTCACACGTGCGGTGAGTCCAGGTCTTCATCTGCGGGAGATGTTGGAAATAAAGCGAGAGCTGACGCTGCACACCCTCAAGACCATACTCAAGGGTCACTACAAAGTGGACTCCTCCTCTGACTTACTGCATCGCCTGATGAACATGACACAAGATCCAAAAGAGTCAGCACAGAATTTCTTATTCAGAGCAATAGAACTGAAAGAGAAGTTAATGAGAAAATCTAGTGATGAGGATGTAGGTGAGGAAGGTGAGCAGTTTAGTCCAGAGTTAATTCAGAGAAAATTCCTCCGCTCCATAGAAACTGGTCTTTACAGTGATGCGGTTAAGTTTCAGCTCAAGCCGTATCTCAGTAACCGTACTGTCACAGATGAGGTGTTAATTGAGCGAATCAGTGAGGCTGCAAACTTAGAACAGGAGAGACAGCAAAAACTGAGAAAGACAGTCATAAACAAGCCCCCGAAAGTCAGTGAAGTGCAGGCGGAGGTGTATCCACCTGACGCCTCAGCGACAGCAGTTGACACTGTTACTTACCGTGAAGCAGGGGGAAAGAGTAAGAAAAGTCAGAGACCCAAAACAGAGACAGACCCTATAGAAGCGCTCAAAGCTGAGGTTCTAGAAATTAAAAAGTTGATGTTACAGACAGTGGAGGCCACACAAGCTAGAGCGACAGAGAAAACGTTCACACCCAGCCGTAGTCGGCCCAGGGGTTGTAGGGCATGTCAGGAAGCTCAGATAGGTGACTCTTGTAGACATTGCTTTAAGTGTGGGCAAGAGGGGCATCTCTCCAGAGGATGTCGACGGACCAGAGAGCAGCAGGGAAACGGGACCGGGCTGCCGAGCTGGGACCCTCGGTAGCCCGTGAATCATCCAGTCTCAACATGCAGCAACCTGTCCCCCCTCCAGCACCGCCTCACATCTCATCAGTCAACTACCTCCCACCACGACGCAAGGAAAGACTCATCAAGTTGATCGCAAAGAGACACACTGTCCATTGCACACTGGACACGGTTCCAGTAGTAGCATTATGGGACTCAGGCGCTCAGGCGACCATCATTAATGAAGAGTGGAGAAAGCTGCACTTACCACACAGCACAGTGCGACCTCTCAGTGAACTGTTAGGCTCAGACATTTTATTGGGAGTGGCAGCCAACCAGACTGAGATCCCCTTCATGGGCTGGGTGGAGGTAGAGTTTAGACTAGGGAAAGAATCTGCTCTGACAAAGCCACTTCTCGTCCCTATTTTACTGTCAAGTGACCCACACGTAGCAGCAGAGCCCATAATTGGCTACAATGTGATAGAAGAAATAACGGGAGAGGGTAGTCAGACAACAAAGACAGAGACCATCCATACTGTGTGTCAAGCCTTCCAGATAACAGTCAAGACAGCACAAGCAGTACTTCAGCTTATCCATGCCCCTGTTAGTGAGGAATATGTAGGAATTATACACACAGGAAAAAGAACACTTACCCTAGGCGCTGAACAGGTCACCACAGTGTATGTTAACGTCAACACTGGGGCTCAGTATCAGGGCCAAGACCTGCTTCTAGTCCCAAGTGAAGAGCCGACATTGCCATTGGAGGGTCTAGTCAGTGTCCCCAGTAACAGGTCAGGTTATGTGCCAGTCCCCATCGCCAACACAAACAAACACAGTGTAACCCTGGCCCAGCGCACTGTTTTTGGTCACCTGCAAACAGTCAAAACTGCCTATGCAGCCAGTGTGGAGCAGATGAACAGAGGAGAGGGATTAAAGCCACCAACTAACACAGCATCATCCCCAGGCGGTGACAACTCAAAGAAACATAAACCTGCCTGGTGGGACCCTCCGGTCGACCTCAGTCATCTGAACGAGGAGCAAAGGAGGATCACAAAGCAGCTGCTGAGAGAGGAGTGTCACGCGTTCGCGTACGATGATGATGACATCGGCTCAATCCCCTCACTGAAACTCCACATCACCCTGCATGACACTACTCCAGTAAGAAAAACATACATGGCAGTCCCAAAACCATTACACCAGGAGGTGAAAGAGTATATCCAGGATCTGTTGAATCGGGGCTGGATTACTCCTTCACGCTCTCCGTACGCCTCACCGGTCGTGTGCGTGCGAAAGAAGGACGGGACTTTAAGACTGTGTTGTGACTACAGAGAGCTGAACAAAAAGTCAGTCCCTGATCGTCACCCCATACCCAGAATCCAGGACATGCTGGACTCCCTCACTGGCAGCTCCTGGTTCTCCGTCCTGGACCAGGGAAAGGCTTATCACCAGGGGTTCCTGGACAAGGAAAGCCAGCCCCTGACCGCTTTCATAACCCCCTGGGGCCTGTACCAGTGGCTCCGAATCCCGTTCGGGTTGAGTGCAGCGCCCGCAGAATTTCAGAGGAATATGGAAGACTGTTTACGTGGTTTGAGAGATGTCATGTGTCAACCGTATCTGGACGACAATCTGGTCCATAGCCCAAGCTTTGAGGACCACATTGAGCACCTGAGAACTGTGTTGGAGAGATATCAGGAGCACGGGGTTAAGCTCAGCCCCCGCAAGTGTGAGGTGTTGAAGAGGAAGGTGAGATTTCTGGGACGGCTGGTGTCGGGACAAGGCTACACTATGGACCCATCTGAGGTGGCCCCAGTCCAGGCCTTAAAGGAGAAAGCGCCTACAACAGTGGGAGAGCTGAGAAGAGTAATGGGATTCCTCTCATACTACCGAACACACATCCCAAACTTTTCCAGAATAGCCCAGCCTCTCTACCAGCTGCTCTCAACACCACCTGATCAAATGAAAAGAGAGAAGGTCAGGGCTACAACCAGGAAGAAAGGTAACCTCCCACCTAACACTCCTATACAGTGGACAGATAAGCACCAAAAGACATTGAACTCTCTCATAGACAAGCTGATAGAGCCCCCCCTGCTGGGATACCCAGAGATGACCCAACCGTTCGTCCTCCACACAGACGCATCCCAGGAGGGATTGGGAGCCGTGCTCTATCAGAGACAGGATGGCAAGATGGTAGTTATAGGCTATGGGTCCAGGACTCTAACACCACCTGAGAAGAACTATCACATGCACTCGGGAAAATTAGAGTTTTTAGCACTAAAATGGGTGATATGTGAACGTTTTCGGGATTATCTTTATCATGCCCCACACTTTGTGGTATATACAGATAACAATCCCTTAACCTATATCCTCTCAACAGCTAAGCTTAACGCTACGGGTCATAGGTGGGTGGGTGAGCTATCCGAGTTTGACTTTTCCATTAAGTATAGGCCGGGAAAAAGCAACGCAGATGCGGATGGCCTATCCCGCATGCCATTAGACATAAATGCGTTCATGACACAGTGTACAGAGGAGGTGGGTCAGGAAGTGTTCAGTGCAGCAGTGCAGGGAGTCAGTGTGCAGGGAGACACTCCCCCAGTCTGGGTAGCAACAGTCCCCATAGAAACACTAGACTTAGTGAGAGATGCGAGTGCACACCCACGAGCCAAGTCCCTGACACCAGAACAGATACGAGACAGTCAGAAAAGAGATCTGGTCATAGGCCAAGTTCTGCATTATAAGAGGAACAATCAGCACCCATCCAGGAGAGCTCTTAAAGCAGAACCGGCGGACGTCAGAGTATTAATGAGACAGTGGGCAAAGTTGTATGTCAATGAGGATGGAATTCTCTTTTGGAAAGCAGGAGATAAACAACAGCTTGTCCTCCCAAAAGAGCATCATCAAACAGTCTTCCACGAGCTTCACAGAGAAATGGGACATCTCGGGGTCGAGAGAACTTTGAACCTGATTCAAGATCGATTCTATTGGGCCCGTATGTACTCTGACATAGAACACCTTGTCACACAAGAGTGTGAGTGTCTCAAGGCAAAGCGACCTCACAAAGCAACCAGGGCTCCCATGACAACCATTGTCACAACACGCCCAGGTGAGCTCGTATGCATTGACTTTTTACACTTAGAGACATGCAAACAGGGGTTTGAGTACATTCTTATTGTGATCGATCATTTCACTGGTTTCGCCCAAGCCTACGCCACGAAAAATAAGTCTGCCAAAACTGTTGTTGACAAACTATTCAATGACTTTGCACTCCGCGTCGGATTCCCAGAGAGAATTCACCACGACATGGGGCGAGAGTTTGACAACCAGCTGATGGACCAACTACAGAGGAGCTGTGACGTACGGGGATCCCACACAACATGTTACCACCCCCAAGGCAACGGGAAGTGTGAGCGATTCAATAGAACTATTTTATCAATGCTCCGCACCCTCACAAGTGAACAGAAGGCTGATTGGAAGAGCTCATTGACAAAACTGGTGCACGCGTACAACTGCACCCGCAGTGGGGTCACAGGGTTCTCTCCCTACTATTTGCTCTACGGAAGATCACCTCGCTTGCCTGTAGATCTGCTTTTCAACCTACAGCCCAGAGAGGCAAAAGAGACTTACACTGAGTATGTACAGAACTGGCAAAACCGAATGCGACAAGCCTATGAGATCGCCTCCAAAACAGCGGCCCGAGAAGCTCTACGAGGAAAGAAAGGCTACGACAAAAGAGCACATGGAGCCGACCTACAGCCTGGTGGACGGGTGCTTGTGCGTAACCTGTCAGAGAGGGGCGGCCCTGGTAAGCTGCGGTCCTATTGGGAAACTAAAGTGCATGTGGTGATGAAGAGAAGGAGCAGTGACAGCCCGGTGTATGAAGTAGCACCAGAGGGAGGAGGTAAGAGCCGCGTGTTGCACAGAAACCTTCTCCTCCCATGTGACAGTCTGCCCTTGGGGAAACCGGAACCTGCCCCTGCCACACAAGAGAGGAAAATACGGACACGGACAAGAACAAGACAACGACAAATCAACGAATCAGAGGACAACTCAGACAGTGAAAGCAGTGATGAAGTGGAGCTGGTGTGCCGTTTCCCAGACGACCAAGAACTAAGTCAGAGAGCTGCAGACTTGAATACAGAGGCAGAGCCATTTGCACCAGCTCTGATGATGCAAGACGGAGCACCAGATCTGGAAGATGCGACGGTTGCTCAAGAGGAGACAGAGACTGACGACAGAGGCATCACAGCTGATGGAGACGGTGAGAACGACGCAGAGCCTGGGGAAGGTCTACAAGAGTCATCAGAGGAAGATGATCCTGATCCTCCTCCAGAGACCAGCTACCCGCAGCGACACAGGCACCGTCCCCGAATGCTGACCTACAATACTTTGGGTGAGCCGACGTGGGTGGAAGCAGATGCCGAGAGCCTGCATGTCGGGAGTATGTCCCCAGCCTGCAACCCACCGGTCATGTGGCAACCGTGGGCATCACTAGACATTGAGGTAACAGGTTGAACTCACATTACACAAACATGACTCTAACTCAGAGAAAATGGACTCTGAAAAGTAGAATGGTGAAATTCCATGGACTGTGAAGAAGAGACAATTCCGGGAGAACATATTGAACTGATACTGTACAAACGAAGAGACTGGTAACAGACTAAAAGAACTGAGGCCGATATGATTTCTGTTACATTTGAGAGTTGATCTGATTTTGGGGTCCAGAGTACAGTAACTGATGTTTAGTGGTATAGATCTAAATGGGTCAGATACTTTTGATAAATGGGTACTAATTGAATTGAATGTCAAGTGCCACTTTAAAATAAGTAATACCATGTTTCAGTGAGAAAATTCAATGTGTTGTGAAAAGGTACACTTTGGGTATCTGAAATGTCTGGAGACATTTATTATTGGGGGGGAGAGTGTGGCATACAGAGCCAATATCCCTACATTATTATTATTATTTACATGGTTAATATAATTTACATACAGGACAGCTCATGTTCAGAGTGTGTTAATAATTGTCTGTGTGTTTATGGTGAGAAAAGAGTTTATTGTCTGAAAAATGTAGTTCCCTAGGAATGTGCAGTACTAACTCCGACCAGCAGAGGGCGCGTTCGCTACGTTCAGGAATAAGGAAGTCACGCGTGAATCTGTTCAGTGAATGAGAACACACACTTGAGTCTGAAGTTAATATGTGTGTGTGGCGAACTGTGATGATAAAATACATATTTTTGCTCTTTGCAGGTAAGAAGGGAGCGTTAGAGATGTGTAACGAGTGGGTGAATGTGTTATGTGCTGGTTTGTTATCCCGTTCGGACGTCATGTATTGTTGTTTATAGACGTTACTCAGCCAATGTACCGTACGGAAAACGGCTAGCCTGTAGTTAGCACTGGTTGCGTAGTTACCGCGAGCAACAGGAAAACTATGAGCCGGTCGGCGCGTACTGCTCGTGTAGTTCAGAGATAAATACATAGTTAAATAGGTTAAAATAGATACATGATTAATTTGACAATGTTTAGACGTGATTGATACTGTGTGTTTGCTAAATAAGTTGATATATTGAATGTACATGATGAAACTGGCCGAGACTAGAGATACAACAGTCACATGATTTATTGTTTTGATGTTGGTACAGATGTTCATGATTTTTCTGTTAAAACAGTGAATCTGTTCAGTGAATGAGAACACACACTTGAGTCTGAAGTTAATATGTGTGTGTGGCGAACTGTGATGATAAAATACATATTTTTGCTCTTTACAAAACAAAAATAAAGACATTCAAATTAAATGTGTAGTGGAAGGTAGCTTCACTCTGCACCACGCTACAGTAGCTCCTGTCATCAGTGTATGAATGTGTGTGAATGATTGAATGTGACATGTAGTGTAAAAGAGCTTTGAGTGGTCTAAAAGACTAGAAAAGTGTTATATAAGTACAGTCCTTTTAGCATTATGATCACTATTAGATTGTCAATTCAAAAATAATATTAAAAATAAATGAACAGTATGTGTCAGAACCCAGCTCTAGAGCCGTGACAAAACAGAGACTAAAGGCAAATAAGTGATTTACCGACACACAGCACCGCTGCTACAAACATTTCTAGGGGAAACACTGACAGTTGTATTGTGTAATTGTCCTCATACTCACCTCTCCTAACCTCTGACTGTCCTCTCTCCTCTTCTACAGTAAATCCCTCTCAGTCTCCTCCTTTCTGCTTCTTGCTTTGATTTAGACTTCATCTGTTTGCACTTATCCCTACTTTTCTCTACACATGCTTTCTTTTTTCTAAGTCCATGACACATTTTTTTATCCCTCAGTAGTAGGTGAACAAAATAAAGCTGAGTTAGTTCCTTTCTCTCCTCTCTTCATGCTATTCCTGCTGTCAGACTCTATTGTTTCTTACCTTCACTTCCTCCATGTGTTCTGCACAATGTACTGCACATCCATCTTGTCCTGTCTTACAATATGTTAGATTTTATTGAGTTCATTTTCACCCCTCTCCTTTATATTTTTGATAATAAACACTTTTACTTCTGCACACCAATCTGATTGTTTAGCACCATCTTTACAGTTACATAACCTTCAATCAATCAGTCAATAAAACTTTATTTGTATATACATCCACTTTTCATAAAAATATAATGTAACAGAAAGTGCTTCACACAATAAAATAATCCCCATCCACTTTATGTTTAAGCAAAATATTAATCTAATCAATTTACAACGAGGGAACACCAACAATAGATACAAACTCACAATAGCAAAATAAAAGAAAAAAGTGAGTTAGGAAAAAAGGGGAAGGCCATTAAAAGGAAAACAATCAAAAAATAAAATCAATACCAAGAAGTAAATAAGACTAAAATACTTACATAATTAATGCAATTAAAGTTAAATTAAAGGCCAGACTAACAGAGTCTTGAGTTTACTTACATAGGAAGACCTCAGGTCTGCAGGAGGCTGCTCCAGAAACCAGGACCGCAATAATTAAAGCATGCTTCTCTGTGGGCTTTTATCCTGACTTAGGGAAAGTTAAAAGACCACTACCAGAAGACCTGAGGGTTCTGGAGGGTTTATGGGATAAAAGCAAGTCTCATAGTCAAATACTGTAGGTAGGATCACAACCATTAAGAGCTTTATAAAATAATGAAAATATCTTAAAATCAGTTCTGAAGTTCTCTCTCTCTCTCTCTCTCTCTCTCTCTCTCTCTCTCTCTCTCTCTCTCTCTCTCTCTCCCTCTCTCTCTCTCTCGCTCTTGCTCTCTGGTCCCACTCAACACATGTGCAGCTGAGTCTTTTTTGGAGACCAGAGAGTAGAGCATTACTTTAATCAATCCTGCAGAGTGGAAAATACTCTCTGCACTCTGGTAATGTTCTTACAGTATTTTTCAATTGTGTTTGGGTGTTTTGAGTGACAGGTTTGATGTGACATCAAGTGTTCAGCCAATATTCATTTTTGGTAATGCACACTATATGAAGAGTTTAGAAAAAGTGACTTCCGGATAGACAGTGTATGTGTGATAAGGGAATACACTGTAGACCATCAATCAGACACTTTCGCTTTGAAATGTTTAAATTTGCTGAATTGAATTATTTTTATCCAACATGTTAAGCAGCCAATCATAATACAGGCCACGCTTTAGCCCCAGGTCTGCCAGTGTCTCTTCAGTTGTGGATGTAGGCATTGCTTATCATTTCTTTATCTTTTTTATTGTTAGGAAACACTATCTTATAACTGAAGTGGCTGCAAATTTCCTCCAGACGTTTTACACTCCTCTTGTGATTTTATTGTAGATATATTAAAACAATTACATCTACCCTGACTCCTCCTTAGAGGAACAAGGAAATTAAACAATTAAGGACACACTGCCAAGCAGCAGAAAAGAGATGGATAATGAATAAATTATTAGTCAATAATACAATTTTCCATGTGGAGCTGATGATTTACAATGAGGCAATTAAACATGCAAGATAAGCACACTTCTCAAAATTGACAACCAACAACCAGAATAATCCCCAAATCCCTTTTAAACCACTGACTGTTTAATTCAACCTGTTTTAAAGAAGTCTAGCAACTCTAAATGTGAAGAATCTGCAGTGCACTTCAGAGATAAAAGAGACACTATTAGATCGAATTTATGTCAATGTCAGCCTAAAAATCTTAATACTCCAGAACCTTTATTTTGATGTGAGGAAACAGTGAAGTTTTTTGGTTCATGCTGAGATGAAAAGGTTATTTCTCTATGAGAAACAGAAACCTGCTTTTTACATCTCATCACATCCTTTTTTTAAAAACAGTTCATAGCTTTACATTATTAATTAAAGTCCATGTAAAGTAAGAATAAATATGTGTTTATATGTGTTAGGCTTCAAAGTTGTGTAAAAATCAGCCTCTTTCTCTGCTCCCAAAAGCTGTGGGAGTGCCCCCCGAGTTCAATGAAAAACCCGCCCCCTACCAAGTGTCACCTGTCACTCAAAGTCACCACCTCTACCAGAAACACGGACACTACGTCTGAGAGCTTTCTGCCACTAGCTCATCGGCTAGCTCGGTGGCTAGCTCAGCGGCTAACTCAGCTAACTGGCTAACTGTAGACTGTAGTAGTAGTAGTGTGTGCTGAATGTATTTATACCTCTACAGCAGCAGGGGCGGTTTACGTAACGCAGCAGTGATTTTCAGACCCGCCCACTAAATCCTGAACACAGAAATGTTGAAACACAGTTTGTGAAGCCTAGCTCCACAATTCAAATCTAAATGGTTGAAATGCTTTTTACACCTTTTTTAGAAATACATTTATGTGTTTAGAAGAAAATGTTTGAATTCACTTCACACAGTCTCTAACTTGCCATTTTTAAGTACATTTTTCAACAACTTTCTCTACATACTCTGACTATCAAAACACATCATAGCCAACAACATACTTAGAGCCAGTGCTCAGTTGGTGCTAACCCGAGCACCTCTTATGCCTTTGAAGCACTTCCATGATGCACCAGTGAGAGGCAGCAACATGCCGCAAGGGATCTAGCCTGCTGGAAATGAAGAAGAAGAAGAAGACAGCTCTGGCAAAAAATTATAAAAAAAATAGTACTTTTAATCAACAAATATTTAACCCTCTGTAAATGACAGTTACCCACGCTAGTCAGCTACTGAACGTTAACCCCGCTAGTCTGCTAATAAACGTTAGCTCCGCTAGCCAGCTAATAAATCCCGCTAGCCGGCTAATAAACATTAGGCCCGCCCCCAGCCCGCTGACGTAATTGGTTCTTGCTTTAGACAAGCAAAGAGTTGGTGCTTGCTCTGGCACCCGTTCTGAGGCTCGGGGCTAGAGCTTTGGCGGTGGAAAAGAAAAGAACCAATGCTTAGTCAGGCTCTGGTTCCGAACCAGCACCGGCTCCAGCTCGGTGGAAAGGCGGTATAAGTGGGCTAAGTGGACATGGGCATAAACAGGGCAAATTGTATTGTTTTAGAAACGTGGGCCATTCCACATCACATCTTATAGCGTGTCTCACTATGCAGTGAGTGTGTGAATGTGTGTGTGCCTCATTATCTCCTCTTGATGAGTAGGCACCCTGCATGGTAGCCTGCCTGCGTATGAATGTGTGTGTTAATGGACTGTGGCTGGTAGTGTAAAAGCGCTTTGAGAAGTCAGAAAATGAGAAAGGCGCTATACAAATGCAGTCCATTTACCTCCTGGCAGAAGAAAATTCCTCATCTAAAAAGTCCTCCTTTTACTGCATAGTGTGTATGTCCATGTCATTTTTCCTCTTTCCCATTTCTTCCCCTTCATGTGTTTTAAATCCAGCCTATCCACAAGATGAATGTATGTGCCGTTTGCTTGGCTTCCATCTATAAAACACAGAAAATCCAGTTTTTCAGGACTTTACACTATGCACAACTGTGTATGTATCCTGTTCAGTTATTGAACAGACATCTTACCTGGACCTATTGATACTGCAGTTCTTTCACTCATTCACTGTGTCTCTCAAAGGTTACTACAGCATGCAACTACTTCCTCCTTATTTTATATTTCTCTGGGACTCTCACAATTGTTGTTGTGCTGATGGGTGTGTGACTAGTCCTAGACAGTCCTATGTTGCCTCAGTCCCATGTTCACTCAGTCCTATGTTCCCTCAGTCCTATGTTCCCACAGTCCTATGTTCCCTCAGTCCTATGTTCCCTCACTCCTATGTTCCCTCAGTCCTATGTTCCCTCAGTCCTATGTTGCCTCAGTCCTATGTTCCCTTAGTCCTATGTTCCCTCAGTCCTATGTTCCCACAGCTCTATGTTGCCTCAGTGATGTGTGATGTGTTTGTGATTCACCACCTCTCCTCCTGGATACTGAATGCAGCGCCCCTCTCCAGTGGATTGCCTTCCCAAATATCATCTGTCAATCAAACCCTTCAGGTGGTTCAGTAGGAGTCTTAGTGTGTATGTGTCCATGTTTGTTTGTGTAAATATGTGATGGTAAAAGTATAAGAATGAACCTCTTCATTTCAGAAGACGAGTGTAGACTCAGACAGTGCTGGTATTGATCCTGCAGGACGCGAGTAGATGACATAAACACTGACAGCTCGCCTGTTCACACACAAGCTGAAAATAGTCAAACAGCAGGCCTGCCATGTGACACCTCACACTTTGTTTGGACCATGACTGCTACCCCGCTGGTTTTAACTTTGATATTTTTGGAAGTCTTAGAAATAACAGGGCTGCAAAAAATTTAGAAAGATAGATTATAACAGAGAACACAGCTCCTAGCCTGAATCTTTCTCAAGTTTTACCTCTTAATCTGTAGCCAAACTAAGCACACAGAATAGTAACAATGATAAACAAAGATAGCAGAGATAAGCTAAGGCTGAACTGGCTAGCATCGTGTCCTTAACCTTCCTGTCGTCCTCCCGGGTCAAATTGACTTCGTCTGCTTTGACTGTTCCGTCTTTCTTCCCTTCCCTTCTTCCGTCTGTCCTTCCTCCCTCTTTCCTTCCTCTCTTTCTTTCCTTCCCCTCCTTCCTCCCTCCATCTCCCTTTCTTACTTCCTTCCTCCCTCCCTCCTTCTCTCTTTCTTTCCCCTCCCCTACCTTCCTCCCTTCCTTCTTTCCTCTGTCCTTCTTTCCTTCCTCCCTCCCTTCCTCTCTCCTACCTTCCTCCCTCCCTTCCTTCTTTCCTTTCCTCCCTTCCTTCCTTCTTCCTTTCCTTCCTTCCCATCTTCCTTCCTTCTTCTTCCTTCCCTCCCTGCATTCCTCCCTTCCTTCTTTCCTTTCCTCCCTTCCTTCCTCCTTTCCTTCCTTCCTTCCTTGACTCAAGGACAACAGGAGGGTTAAAGCAAGCGAGGGTCCAACTGTCAGTTTGCATTATGTAAAGTCAGACGCTCTCTGTCTCTCACACTGCATCTGTTAAATATCCACCTCTCTTACCTCATGTAAACAAACATCATACCTGTCATCTGTACACTCAAGATCATACTTGAGACATAACCAGTCAAGTAAAAGATATAATCTTATAATTATGTGTTAATAATAATTTCATACATTCATTCTTATTTTCCCTTTAGTTCCTGTAAGCTTTTATTTTGACAGTGCATGTTTTAATGTTTTGTTATACTACATTTATTAATGTATTATATGTAATATATTTATGTTTAATGATATTTGTTCTTAATGAATCTGTAACGGTTGGTTAATGTAAAGGTTTGTAACAGTTAAATGCTAATGCTACATTTATAACGTATTTCGTGTGCTTTTAAAATGATTTGGCTACAGTACTTTCTATCCTACATTTGTACTTTTTAAACAGAAAACAACACACATTTTATATTGTGATATTTAGAGTGTGTCCTTACTGAAAATGACAAACAATATCGTCAACAGCAAGTTAACCAGACACTTCCAGCTCCATGATGATCTGCCTTCAGCCAGCTGATGCCTTATTTAGGTTTTTGGAGTGAAATGAGGAGGTGTCACCTGATAATATACCTGACAGACCCATTCACATGCTGCTGATCAAACATGTGAATGGGTTGGTCAAGTATATTATTCTTCATTCTCAACAAGCACGAGTGGAGTTGCTGTCCAGATGATTAAACATGCACCTTTCATTTTAGATAAAGACCTGCAGCGTTGTGTCTTTATAACTGGTGTATTATATGGGGACAATATAATGGATAATGAATTACACCGTTTGGACATCAATGCACAAACAAATAGATTATTGACACAACAGAGCTTATAATAAGAAACCTGTGGTGTTAACTGCAAATCACAAGTCATCTGAAATCTTGATTTTTCACAGTTTGACTTGTTAATAAAAATAGTATAATAAAGTAGAAGTGTCCACTTAGTTATCCATGTTGTTTCATGGATATTGTACCAATTGTACTAGACATGCAGCAAAGAGTTATTGCAATACTACAGTGCATATAGCTTTGATGTATACAGACAGACAGACCAGAGGTTGAACTCTCTGTTTTTCTGCAGTTTATCACTGAGTTTCATAAATAGTCAGTGTGACTCATATGTGCACACATGACTCATTCATGGATCCTAGCTCAATGGTAACTCTGTCTCTACATGGGCTTGTGAGACCACAGTGGGCTTTAAATTGTTACTGAGGTTTTCTCATTGATGCATTCATCTTTTTTCCCCACATTTGCCTCTGGAGCGTTTTTGTTGTTTCCCTGAGTGGCACAGATTCAATCTCACTTTTGCACATACATCACAGGAAACCTGCAGTGCAGGCCCTTCCAGTAATACTGTTGCTTAAAATGTAGACATGCCACTCTTACCTGCTCAATGGCTGCAGATTCATGTGACCAACTGATCAAAGTTTATCTTTCTTTCCCACCATCAGAAAATATATAAAGCAGGAACACGAGAAGGAAAAGGAAACTAAGCTTTTCTATTTGGAACAGCACTGTTGGACTGAATGTGTTTGCTGCTTTTTTGCTGCTAATTACAGAAAAGAGAGTTGTGGTATAATGACTCCATTATGTTATCAAAGTGAATGCCTACAGAGGAGACACAGGAGAAACACGCTTGAAAGAGAAACTCAAAGAGTAATTAAGCAAAATTGATTTGACATCACATGCACAAGAGGGACTTTTTGGTATTTAGATCCTATAGAGTCGTGATTGTTTTCAGAGGTCATGGTGTGAGCTGTATAGGACTGTCCCCTGATGAAGAGGTGAGAGCAATGGCTGCACATCTGCATGAATGAGATGTGGAGCAGGACTCTGATGAGGACCCATAGATGCTGGATCTGATGAACACTGGAGGTGAATAGTATGGAGCAGGGTTGCATCGATCTGACACTGAAATGACAGGTGACAGCAGCTTTAGAGACAGGAACCGTTGTAAAAGTGTGATGGCAATGAGATGATTGTCTCAGAAAGGTTTAACTGAAAGAGTGTAGGGGAGAACGGGGTTGATTGTCAAATTCATCAGATGTCGGTCCCTAGAGGGCGCTGTTAAAAAGTGTTGGTACTGAAAGTTTCAGAATTGAGATTTTCTGGAGTAAACCACCTGACATTGAGGTGAGAGGACGTTTAGTGTTTTTCATGTGAAAATGTAAATATCCAACTCTTCAGTGTTTCTCTTCTAGGCTTTGACATAATGAGTTTATAATAAAACAATCATTATCATTAAAAAGTATTAAGAGAGAGTGATACAGTAGGTAGGTAGGTTTTTTTCTAAGCTACACCAAAACATGTGGATGTTAGCTTTGCTGCTAGCAAAAAAACCCAGTTGGGGATGTTTGTCACTTTCTCTTTGGGGTTGGTTTTCACATGTTGTTATATATATATATGTATGCAGTGATATATCTGGTTCTTTCTTTCTTTTAAGATAGCAGAATGAGCAGGAATTTAATCGGGAAGGGAAATAAGAGCCAGACTCCTCCAGAAGTGAAGCTCAGAGCAGTCAGAGAGGTGAAAATGAACAATATTGTCATATAAGAACAAAAAATGCACTTCCAGGAATGATTTTTCCTTTTTATGTTCTCTTGATGCAGGAGATGTGTTAGGTTGTTGTATTTCAATGAAACTAAACATTTTAAATTCATTTCTAAGATTAAAATAACACAGGGACAACCAACCCCATAGTGTGTGACTACCAATGACCACGATGGGGACGGTTGTCACAAGTACACAAGACATATTTGATGGTCCATCACAGCACATTACTCCAGTTCTAAAGTCTTTACACTGGCTCCCAGTCAGTTCTAAAGTCTTTACACTGGCTCCCAGTCAGTTCTAAAGTCTTTACACTGGCTCCCAGTCAGCTCTAAAGTCTTTACACTGGCTCCCAGTCAGTTCTAAAGTCTTTACACTGGCTCCCAGTCAGTTCTAAAGTCTTTACACTGGCTCCCAGTCAGTTCTAAAGTCTTTACACTGGCTCCCAGTCAGTTCTAAAGTCTTTACACTGGCTCCCAGTCAGCTCTAAAGTCTTTACACTGGCTCCCAGTCAGTTCTAAAGTCTTTACACTGGCTCCCAGTCAGTTCTAAAGTCTTTACACTGGCTCCCAGTCAGTTCTAAAGTCTTTACACTGGCTCCCAGTCAGCTATAGAATAGATTTTAAAGTTCTGCTACTGGTCTACAAATCACTGAATGGTTTAGGTCCAGAATACATGAATGACATGTTAGTAGAATATAAACCCAGTAGAGCTCTGAGATCTACTGACTCAGGTCAGATAGTTGAGCCCAGAGCTCTGAGATCTACTGACTCAGGTCAGATAGTTGAGCCCAGAGTTCAAACTAAACATGGTGAAGCAGCTTTTAGCTGTTATGCTGCACACAACTGGAACAAACTAGCAGCAGAACTGAAATCAGCCCCAACTGTGAACACTTTTAAATCCAGGTTGAAAACATTTCTCTTCTCCTGAGCTTATGATTGAGCTCTTTTAAAGCACTTTACATTTTAATCTTTCATTTGCACTCTATGTCCTTTCAATGATTTTAAAGCTAATTTATAATTTTATGCTGCAATCTTATATTTAATGCTCTATTTTAGCATTTTATGTATGTCTTTCTATTTTTCTGTACTTTGCGCTATATAAATAAAACTGCCTTGCCTATAATCATTTACTATGGGAATAATCCAGGTATCTGCATAATCATTATTTTACCATTATACTAAAAAAAAGCCAACAATACAAAATGATGGTGTCACAGAGTATTGTTGCCATAAGGTAATGGTTCACTTTATAGCATGCTCAAGGCCATCATGGCAAGTAATGCCAATTTTTGGCAGCACACTCAATCCATGGATGTATTAGAGCTCTATTAAAACATCCACGACTCAAGGCCATCACTGAGGTAATGTGTGAGAGAATGGTCACGGCCACGGCAGATAAACTCCACCTCGGATGGGTATAAAAGAATGCAAGTCGCAGATTGTCAATCAGTGCCTGGTCCCTGGTTTACTTATGTTATACACAGTAAATCTAATATTGTATTGGACTCTGTCTGACTCTTCAAGTTCATTTGTTTTAATTGTAAATAACCCTAACCCTAACCTACTAACCCTAACCCTAACCCTAACCCAGCGACACACTGCTTCACCCAAAGTGTGTGAAGGAGCGATATCACTGCTAATCACTGTGTTACAGACAGAACTACAGTGATTGTGTACGGGGCTCTAAGCGCTAACAAAAATCAGGTGACCTACACTCAACACACCATGCCCGAACACTTCTTTTGTAGATGCAGATTCAACTCATGATGGTGGGTGACTGAAGGATGAGATTGATGGAGCCGGGAGAACAGCTTCGTCAAGGATCCACTGCACTCTCTGTGGAGACCCTGGTGATGTTTGAGAGTGGGAGGCAGACTGATGAAGAAGGAGGTAGGGTTGGGCAAAGAGAAAAAGAACAGAAGAGGTATTCTGGTCAGGTAAACATTAATAGACACATGCTAAAATTATCTTCTTCATGTCTCTAAATCCCTGCAGCATGTGAAGGCAGCAGGACAGAAGTGTTGAAGAAGCTGCAGGCTCTGACAAAGAAGCAAAACCCTTTCCTCCACATCTGACATCAATCCATTTGTTCAATATACTCAATTCTACCATGAATGAAATGTGTGTCCTCTGTTCTGTGAACCTTTTCCCTCTAATAGGCTGGGGGTGCAGTCTGGTTGCCGAGGAGCTTTGACTCACCTGGAATCACCATGAATCTGTCCCAGCACATACACTTCCACTTTAGTGCACATTTACACAGTGCCAGGTAGTAGACAGGTGTGTAACAAGTCTTCTATTGTTTTGTTTCTCCTCGTACCTGTGTGGGTTCTCTCTGGGTTCTCTCTGGCTTTGGTTAATTAGTGACTCTAAATTGCCTGTAGGTGTGAATGTGCACGTGAACGGTTGTCTGTCAAACCTATGTTAGCTCTGTGATGCAGCGAGGACCTGTCCAAGTGTGTACCCTGCCTCTGTTCTCTCCGTTTGTGCCTAGTTTTTCAACTGACAAGAGCATGCAAGCAAGGCACCAAACTAGCCTGAGTTGATTATTGTGGACCACTGTCATTTAACAATCTCATGTTCTTTAAAACACTCTCAGATGCAATTGCATTTGTAGCACGATTAGCAGCATGATTTGATAAAACAGCTGCAAAAAAAACTCAAATCATCCTGCTGCAGCATCCTCAGTAAGCCAGATGTGTCCTTCACCGTGTTGCTATCCAATGAGCTGACTGTGATGGATTTGAAACACTCTGAGGTCATTTAGGTTGTCATAAAGAGTAATGACATTTTCTGCTGTTGATGTTCCACCTTGAATTTTGGTCTTTGTGGTCCTAATTCTTTAGTTGCCAATTTATCCAGATTACTACAAAGCTTGAACAGTATTTATCTTATTGACACAATCAAGTTGCTGCTCTGAGTTGAGGTAAATATGACAGTTTCCTTAGTGGTGTCAGAATAATTGGAAAAATGAGATCATAACTGTAAAGCTGTAATATTTTAGTGAAAGTAGTTCAAACACTCATGAACACACCAACATGTATTTTATTGTCTGTTTTTAAATGTGGGAAATGACTGATAGGTCCTGAAAAGCATTTCATTTCTGTGTATATTTGGAAGTGATAATAAAACTTTTCGGCTTTTCAGGAAATTGGACCATCTGAGATGCACATGACATGACTACACTACACCAGCTAATATCTGATAACAATATGTAGCTAAGTACAAGCCCCTCTGAAACAAATAGAGCAGTGGTCTCCAACTCCAATGTTCTAGGTAACTGCTCACTCTATTACACTTGATTCTGATAATGAATTGTTATCAAGCAGCTGAAGCTCGTCAAGGGGTTCAGAGAGGGGGGAGACCACTGCCAAAGAGACTGCATTGCAGTATCTGCAAGTTGATTTAATATGAAAGTTAATACAATAGATCTCGGTATTTTTAACCGGAGTGAAATTTTTTGGGGGGCTCAAATAGGGCCATATGCCCTGTATTGGTCACCCGCCCAGGGTTCAACTTATGTTTAGGACTGAGGGTGAACATTGGAACTGGGCTTTTAAGTCCTCAGGCTTGCAGTTTCACTTTTTTTAAAAACAAATAATAAAATTATTTATTACACAAATTTTCATTGTTGTTGTTCAAGACTTTGCCTCTAAAATCTTAGACATTGTAAACAACTCTTCTTCTCTGCACTGCTCTGTTGTTTAATACATACATGATGAATGAGGATATACTTCTAAGCTGAGGAAGAAAAAAACAGATAAACTATGATGGTCCAGCTTTTATAAAGAGAGACAACGTGGAATGGCAGTCTGCTTCTCTTCTGTATATGTTGAATGTTATTCTGATGAATGGTTGTACAGATAATTAAGTGATTTCAAAGAAAAAAATGCTAAACATTTAATACACCCAAATAATCCTGCCACTGTGACAAAGGATTAAAACATAAGAAAGAGTGCATAATTAAAAAGTGGTCCACCTGGTCTATACCTGCAGTCAAAGACACAACACATGAATGAAAACACACACACACACACACACACACACACACACAGCAGATATTTCAGATGTTGTGATTGATGATTGTTGCAGATGTGGAAACTCTAAACATGACACACCGCAGGCTTCTTCTGCAGAGCAAGATAAGAGCGAGCAATGCATCTCTTCCTCCCAGACTTCTTCAAGTTCTTTAAAGGGGTCCTGCAAGCCTCAGGGCTGTCCTCTTCCCTGCCTGTCACAATTATAGGACACCACACATACACACACACACACACACACACACTGTTTTTTGACATATTTGCAAAAGTAGACTCTGAATTACTGCAAATATAGTGATTGATGTCACTCTGCTACGTCTGTGTGTGTGTGTGTGTGTGTGTGTGTGTGTGTGTGTGTGTTTTTATATATTGAAAATGCTTAGTTTAATTCATATTTAATTTCTTACACTGTGAGCTCCATAGACTTTTTCCCCACAGTATGACACATTGTTTAATGAATTAAAAAAAAAATCGTGGATATGAAATGATAATAACTATGATGTCCAAGTGCAGACTGTCAGTATGGACTGAAATAAACTGACCTTGTGTGGCAGCAATTTTAACAGCTGGATCCTAATTGGGTTGGAAAATTGCTGCGACACCAGTATGAACATTTTGAATAGGCTTATTTCATACTGTTGGTTACTGATGTAAGCTAATTGAGTACAAAGTATCATTCATTTTCTTCATTTATTATATTATAATTATGACTAAATATAATTACAGTCATTTTAGTTTGAAATAAAAATAAAGAGACCACATTTTCATTACAGGCAGGAAGCTACTTACCCAAATTTGCTCAGATCCTTTCACTCTCCCTTTAACATTTTATGTATGTGTTCTGAGTTTGACATACCACAGAAAAGTGTGTTGTTAACCACCCTGCCAAATTTGAATGATTAGAAAAAAAAATCGCCAAATATTTGAAGCCTAATTTCATAATATATGAAATTATGCTTTAAAGTTGTGTAAAAATCAGCCTCTTTCTCTGCTACCAAACGCTGTGGGCGTGGCCTCCGAGTTCACTGAAACCCCGCCCCCTACCAAGTGTCACCTGTCAATCAAAGTCACCACCTCTACCAGAAACATGGTGTCGCTGCCCGATGTGAGTCTGACATGCGCAGTAGCGTCTGCCATCGTTGGCCATCTTGGACAGCTACTTACGGCAAACCACTTGGACAAACTACTGTTATATATTGGATAGATGTATTTCAAAGACGTTTCAGCAGTTGGATGTGAGTCTGCACAAAGTATAGAAACAACAGAAGTTCAACACACGTTTGTACATCTGTATGTAACTGGGAAAGAATTAATACACAATCCGTTGTTCACGCATGCGCAGTGTCGTTACCCGATCTGAGTCCGACCAAACAGCCAATGAGTCGCGCATGCGCAGTGTTCATTTTATTTATTTTTTATTTATTGATATATCCTGATCTGAGTTAGCGCCTGATGTGACTGAGACTTTTTTCTTTTTACTTAGACTTTATATATATTTTTAAATGCCCTTAAAGGAAATTTATGAGGATTTATGAGTATTAATGTGAAAAATACACAGACACACAAACTTTCCTCGGGTCAGGTGTGTAAAGACCATAGACTGTATAAATGTAATGACTGACAGCTCTACACTCCCTCTGCTGGAGTCCTGCAGTAACTACACAACACTACTGCTGCTGTTAGATTAACATTGTACACATAAAACATGAGGAAACACAGAAATAACTCTTCTCTATGGAAGCGTATCTGCACCTTTATTCAAATGGTAATGCATTTTGCGAAATGGCAATTCAATCTTCAATTTTGTAATGCAATTTGAAAATGCATTTGGCAATTCACAATTCAATATGCAAAGTGATATATTATGCATATTATACCCATTTCTCTCTCTCAGTCTCTATGCCACCAACTGTTATATAAAAAGAAAAGCCAAATAATAATATTAAAATGTATTATTAATATTATTATTTATACACAAAAACCAGAACAAAAGAAGAAAACATGAGAACAGGCTTTTTTCACCTTTAAAATAAACTACTATTTCCCTGGTGGAGAGCTTCTGCAGTATGTTAGTGTTGTTAATGTATATTCAGACTGTAACGTGTGTGATTGGTTGAGAGTCTCTGACAGCTGACTGAAGCTCCATGTGGCTTATTGGGATAAGAAATACATTTGTGTCACAGTGAATAGTATATCTGTCAGTTGAGTTTCCCTCAGCAATGTTTCACACTGCAGTCTCTGTTTGCAGCCGTAGTAAATCACCAGTAAACACACAACACACTGTCATACACACAATGGATTTTTCTACACACACTCACACACTTACAGTATAAATAACACGTTTCCAGTGAACTGCCTACAGACATAGAAACACAACACAGAGGTTCAAACAGACCCTTAAATGTGCTCATTTAGCTTCTCTCTACATGTGGAGACCTGAGAGACCATCAGAGTGTTCACTGGTCATGTGACTACAGCAGCGTGTCATCTGCAGAGTAATGATGATTGCTACCAGACTTATTTAATGTGTGAATGTTATATTTATTCCCACGCTGTCCAATCATTCAACTCAGACTTACACACAGAAACAAACGCAGTTGATTGGTTACTAAAATATCATGATGTGGTCTCTTCTACGGGTAGAATCAGGCAGGGGGTTCCGGTCCTCTGAAATGAGGCCAACACGGAAGTAACTTAGAACTGCATTCTATCAAAAGGCCACCAGGGGGTGACTGTTTTGATGTCAAAAGGACTTCCGTCTCTATACAAGTCAATGGAGAATTCACCAACTTCTCACTTGACTTCTAACCTCAGTAAACGTTTTCAAAATGTGTTTATGGTCTCAATCGCTATAAGTAGAATCCGTGTTTTTATTTTTCCCAGCATGCACCTGAAATTTTCAAGATGGCGCTGCCTAGATTCTAAACTATTGGCTTCCGAGCAGCAGTCCACAAACCAATGGGTGACGTCACGGATGTTACGTCCATTTCTAGTCACATGATCACTTTAAATTGTTGGACACCTGTTCTCATTTTATACTCTGATGAGTTGAGGCAGGTTGGTTTATACATGATCTAATTCAAGATTTTTAAACTTTTTAGACTGTCATCCTTGAAGAACAGCTGATTTTTTTTCGTTAAACATTATGAACTCTTTTGTTCTTGACCCAGAGCAGCACTCCCTATTTTTGCTCCATAATGAAATACCTTTTTATTTTCTCCTGCTGCTCTGACAGATGGAGCAATCAGAGCCAGACAGGAAGCTGTCAATCAAGTGAATGGAGTGTGTGTGTGTGTGTGTGTGTGTGTGTGTGTGTGTGTGTGTGTGTGTGTGTGTGTGTGTGTGTGTCCTTTACAGACGGATACATTTCCTGGTGTCTGGTTGTCTTGATGTGGCGTTTGGCTGCCATGACAACAGCTGTTGCCACTCTGCTCCTGACATTGATTAGCTATGATTGGCAGCTCTAATCCTGTCAGATGAGCAGGAAGCAGCTGTAATTGGCTGTGACAGGAGCGCAGAGGCAGGCATGTCTGGCTGTGGTCTCGGTGACCAGCTCAAAGATCAGCATGCTTATTTGACATGTATGTTCTTTGTGTTGCACTTCATATTTTGTAAGTGAGAATTTTTTTTTTGGTTCCCACTTCTTCAGAAGGCAGTTTGCAGGTTGTAACTGTTGTAGCAGTTTTTCAAGTCTGATTAAACTTCAATTTGAACTCATGTAGAACTCTGCAGCATGGATTATAACACATGCAAAGTCCACTGGATATGTCTCCGTCACTCCTCTGCTGATTGAATTACACTGGCCCTCTGTATCACAGTGGATGAAGTTTAATCTTCATGTCATCCTCCGTGGTCAAATTGATCCGTCTGTTCTGACTGTTCTTTCTTTCCTCCCTTACTTCCTTCCTTCCGTCTGTCCTCCCCTCCCCCTCCTTCTCTCTTTCTTCCTTCCTTCTGTCCTTCCTCTCTCTTTCCTACCTTACTTCCTGCTGTCTGTCCTTCCTCCCTCCCTCTTTCTCTCTTTCTTTCCTTCCTTTCCTCTCTTTCCTCCCTTCCTTCTTTCCTTCTTCCATCCCTTCCTTCCTTCCTCCCTCCCTCCTTCTTTGTTTCCTCTCCCCTACCTTCCTCCCTCCCTTCCTTCTTTCCTTCCTTCCGCTTTTCCTTTCTCCCTCCCTCCTTCCTTCTTTCCTCATTCCTCCTTATTTCTTTCTTTCCTTTTTCCCTCCCCCCTTTCCTTACCTCCGTTCCTCCCTCCTTTCCTTCCTTCCTTCCTTCCTCCTTTCCTTCCTTCCTTCCTCCAACATGTATCATTTCATAAAGCTCTTAATAATGTGTCGCCTGCTTATCTCAGACCTTCAGACTTCAGGGACACACTGCCTACATCTACCTGAGTATGGCTCTGAAATGTTGTCTCTTTCTAGTTTTTGTCAGAACGTGTGCAGCTGCATTCTGGACCAGCTGGAGAGTCTTTAGAGACTTGTTAGGAAAGACAGATAATAATGAATTGCAGTAGTCCAGCCTAGAAGTAACAAATGCATGGACTAGTTTTTCAGCATCATTTTGAGACAGGATATGTCTAATTTTTGCAATATTACGCAGATGAAAGAAGGCAGTCCTTGAAATTTGTTTTATATGGGAATTAAAGGACAGATCCTGATCAAATATAACTCCTAGGTTCCTTACAGTGGAGCTGGAGGCCAGAGTAATGCCATCCAGAGTAGTTATGTCATCAGATAATGTGTTTCTAAGGTGTTTAGGGCCAAGCACAATAACTTCAGTTTTTTCTGAGTTTAATAACAGGAAGTTACAGGTCATCCGGGCCTTTATGTCCTTAATGCATGTTTGTAGTTTAGTTAATTGGTTATGTGGCGGGGGTAGGGTAAATTTCTATCAGGTGTCAAATCTTCCAGAAATTTGGAAGGTTGCATGACAACGCAACCCTGGGAATTTCACCCAGGGAGTAGACACAGGTTCGCTCTATTCAATAGGCTTTGAGACGTGGTTCAAGGTATAAAAATGATTTCTTTTTATTACAATCGTTTAAAACAAATAAAATCATCAAACTCACTCACCAGGGAAAGGAAACTAATTCAGGTCAGAGGCTTACCGGGTGGGTAAGTAGTAGACGGGGAGTAGTTCACCCAAAATAACTAAAATAAAAGAGGGTAGAATAAAAGTCACCCACACACTGAAGTATCCATCACCAAGGAGCACAGTGTTATGTCTCGTCAAATTTGTTAATTATGGTTATGTCAGGTCATGTCTAGTTTAGTTCGTGTGTGGGTCTTGTATGTTTCAGTTTAGTCAAGTCACTGATGTCCAGTCCTGTCATGCACTTCCTGTTTTATTTTGTACTCACCTTTCCCCCTCTCGTTTCAGATCCTGCCTTCCTCCCTTTGTGCTTTCCCTCCATTGTGATTGTTAACCCCGCCCCTAATTGGTTCCACCTGTGTCCCCTTACCTCATTTTTAAATAGTCCTTGTCTCCTTTGGCTTGCTGTCAGTTCGTTTTTGTCTGTCTCCTGTTCCAGTCATTCAGCATTAGAAAGTCAAGTTTTGAGTTTTGTTCTTTGAGTGTTTTTCTCTCCTCCTAGTGAGTGTCTTTTGTTGTATTTTTATCCTCCTTGGGAGCGTTTTGTTAAATTTCTTTGAGAAGCGCAATTGAGTCCTCTCTGTCTGGGTCAAGTTCATTACACACAGCACCAAACGAGGGGGAGACACCACCACCAGTCACCGCTACCACCACCGGCCTCCGACACTGAAACAAAGATATAATTAATGGGGGTTGCAACTCAAACAAAAAAAAACAAAAAACTTAATGAACAGATTAAATTTAGGAACAGAAATGAACAAATAACTACACCCTTAATTCAAAGAAAATACACAATTTGCAATATAATTAAACACAAAAACAAGAAAATAAATCTATACAAATAACCCAAATTATTCATACAACCCGCACCTCACACTCATACAACTAAACCAATAAAAACAGGGAATCACTTAGCCCAAGCATGCGTGGCTATGCCATGCAAAGCTGCTGTGGTGGCAACCAGACTGCAGCAAGAGTCTTTTTATGGAGAGCCAGCAGCTTAATTGTCCGTTGAGAGAGAGAGGCCGCAGTCAAAATGCCGCCCTAGTAAGCCGCAGAGCAGCAGCAAGCAGCAGCCAAGCAGACAGGGCAACAGCAAGCAGGCAAAGCAAAAGGCGAGCTGGCAAACAGAGCCGAGACAAAGCAGCAGCAGTCCGATCTGTGGTTCCACCTGATCAAAGCATAATGTTAGCACTATTCAATTTAAACTGAAAATGATACGGATGCAGGAGAGACGAACATACCTGTAGCAGAAATGTAGGCGCGCACACACACTCATACAGGCAGGAGGAGGAGCACGACAGATCCGGACATCAGCATTTCCTATGACCACACTAGCATTAGCTGCCGAACATAAACACCACTATGCAGAGAGAGGGGACACTTACCACGCCAAAAGAGAGCTCATGAGCAACACCGAGCCACACGTGCAGCAGCACACCTGCTGTAGCGGAGAGGAAGACCGACCTCTTACCTGGAAGTGATGTCGCAGCTGGAGCGCAGGAGAGCCGTCCTAAATACGGGCCTCTGCTCTGGGATAGGCTAACAGACCACCGGGGTGCGTTCAAGATCGTGCAATGCATAGGCTCAGCTATGCTGCCACAGTTAGTTTCATTTGGCTTTATTGATAGATATAATTGAGTATCATCTGCATAACAATGAACATTTATTGAGTGTTTCCGGATAATGTTTCCTAAAGGAAGCATATATAAGGAGAATAGTATTGGTCCAAGCACTGAACCTTGAGGAACACCATGTCTAACTTTTGTTTGCATGGAGGATTTATCATGAACATTTACAAACTGAAATCTATCAGATAAATATGATTTAAACCATTTCAATGCTGTTCCTTTAATGCCAATTAAATGTTCAAGTCTCTGTAACAGGATTTGATGATCAATAGTGTCAAAGGCAGCACTAAGGTCTAACAGGATGAGGACAGAGAGAAGTCCATTGTCTGATGAGGTTAAAAGGTCATTTGTAACTAATACCAGTGCAGTCTCCGTGCTATGATGAGCTCTAAATCCAGACTGAAAATCCTCAAATAAACTGTTACTATGTAGAAAGTTACACAGCTGATTAGCAACTGCTTTCTCAAGGATCTTAGAGAGAAAGGGAAAGTTCGATATCGGCCTATAGATGGCTAGAACCTCTGAATCAAGAGTAGGCTTTTTAAGAAGTGGTTTAATTACAGCTGCCTTAAAGGACTGTGGTACATAACCTGTCACCAAAGACAGATTAATCATATCTAATAAGGAAATGCTAACTAAGCGGAATACTTCCTTAAGCAGCCTAGTTGGAATCGGGTCTAAGAGACAAGTTGATGGTTTGGATGAAGTAATCATTGAAGTTAATTCTATAAGGTTGACTGGAGAGAAACAGTCTAAAGTATCAGGTTTAACAGCGATTTCTAGGTATTCTGTGTGGGAGTCAGGAGCTGCTCCCTTTTCATTTTCTATTAGGCAACATGTGTCTTTGTTCAGCCTCCACTCTCTGCACAGATCTCCTCATCAAGAGTTCATACTGTGTTTACATCACAAATACATCTCTGTATCAGAGTCCTGATCCAACTTGTGGTCAGCTTGTCTGGCCTTAATTCTGCATTTAGGAACATTGTTCTGAATATTTTACTTGTATGAATTTGATGCAGATAATGTTGAATCCACTGGAAAATCACTTTAAAACAGTTGCACAACTTTCACTGTTTCTTAGCATAAATAAACCAACACAAGGTGGAAGGTGAGGTGTAATGTTGCTGATGTGATGTCAATATGACTATGAACAGATCCTTTTCACGCTCTTGTGGGTTTATTTTACTATATAACACAATGAACTAACCAGTGTATCAAACTATGTGTGTCTTTACATTTACATCTTCACTATACAGAAATAATAAAGTCCCAATTTCCACAAACAAGTACTTCCTGATTATCAGTGTCGAAGCTTGTTGCTATTGCTAAAATAAGTCAAATTTCTTTATCAGCATATCAAAATACAAACATTATTAAGCATGCTTAACCTCTTAATCACTGGGCCTCTTTCAGAGGGTGCTGCCTGAAAATGACATACCCAAAATGAATAGAGTATATCTCTGCAACTACAAGGTCTATATGAACAATCTTGGTATCATAATAAAGGGAACACTTGTGAGGAGATGTTTGTAGAAGTGAAAGCATCAGCATATATGTTACTGGGTCAGTGAAGATTGAACACAGCAGAAATTTCAGATTTCAGTTCCACTTGACAGAAATGTTCACTTTCAAAGTGAATAACACCTTCTAAATCATGCTGAGTAAGCCAAAAAACACTAGAATACCATAGAACAACATCTGAACTTTACCTGTGCCAAGTTTGAGGCTGATAAAGTAAAGCACAGCAAAGTTAGAGAGACACAAATAGAGACAGGTACACTTGGATACATTTTGGCACAGTTTGGCACATTTTGGGTACCGTCTGTGCCATTTGAAATTTCTCAGGGGACAAACTGTGAAACTCAATTATTTTTACTTACATGTCACTAGAGGTATTCCTTCTATCAAAATATAACAGTTTTTGACTTTGTTTTGAAAAATCAACTCAACCTCAATACATGTTCCCAGTCATAGAAAACCATACAAAGTCCATGCAGTTTGACTCAAAATTGAGCAGATTTATCACATACTAAAACAAACACTTGAAAAGAGGAAATTGCATGAATACAAACATGTTCCAAATGCAAAATGAACATAACAATAAACAAATATATTAACACTAAATACTAAATAACAAATATGACTGTAACATTGCATAGAAATATGAAACTAAACATGTTGTACATAACAATGTCTATACCAATAAACAGCAAATATATATATTTATACACACACACACACACACACACACACACACACACACACACACACACGAATAATTTTGAATCAGGTCTGATTCAGAGTCGGTGGGGATTGCTGCAGACCTGCTGTCCTTTGTCAGAAGCTCCAGTATTTCTGACACGGTGAAATGTTTTTTCTGTCCTCACATGGTTTTGTCCGAAGCAAGCTAACAAGCTAACAAGCTAAACAGCTGTTTTTGAAGTCGGGAAAAGTCGCTGTTGTTGTAATCAATCCGCTCCGGTCTAGCTCCAGTATCAGTTGCGTAATGACGCGGGTCCTTATCACAGCTCACTCAGCAATCTTCTCGGTGCGCATATCAATATCTCGGGAACGGATTGGTCAAAATGGACGGTTGACCCCTCTAATGAAAGTTCACAGTTTCAAGAAAGTAGTGCAGTTGGATAAATCTGGCTCAATAGTACAATTTAACCACAAGATGGAGACAAAGACCGCGTGTGAAAATTGAGGACGAGGAGGGAGACTATTTTCAAATCATCCTCCACGCCAGAAAAATGAATGGAAAATGGCTTGAATCATCTCAAAATGATCCAGAGATATTGGAGTAGCTGTTACCGAGGATATTATACGACCAGACACAACTTTTCACCACAAAAACAGCGAAGGTATGACATAATTTGTAGTTGAACTTTGAAGAGGGGAGTTTGTTTTGAATTTTTCTTTGGCGATTTATTCCGCGAGTTTTAAACGCACAGTGATGGGAGTTACACTGCTGGAATCAGTGAAATCTCAGCTTTTATTTGATGTTAATAAAAGCTGAGTTTGTATGGATAGCGTGACATTACAGATAGTAGGACCGCGGTGACTGCGGGCATGTCTGTGCGTAACTGGAGGACGGCTGTTACTACTTCATGCAATAATTTGCTTGTCGTTTGATTTGAGTTGTGTTAAACTGTAAATGGTTATGCTGTCTCGATAGCTGCGATTCTTCTGAACAAAACGGTATATTATATGACTATATTGGTGCATGTTTGACTGCCCTGGAGACGTTTTTATGTCAAGAGTGCGCCTTGCACCCTCACACGGGGCCTGTCAGGCTTAAGAGGATAAACAAGGTTTTTCGTCTGTTCCACTTTTATCTGGAGATCTGCTGTTGATTGACTTGGCCAAGATGCCTGCCATCTTGTTTTTACACTGCATTATGCTTTTGCCTCCATATGGTATTACGAAGGAGAAGAACAGGTCAAAGTTAAGCAGAATAAAGTAAGGTAAGTAAGGTCCAATATATGATGTCCATATATGAGGTTAAAACACATCTTTTAAAACTAGCACATTCTCTTTAACTACACCAACTGTGTATCAATTCTCCAGCTGAAGCCAGTTACAATTCAGCTGAATACAAATGGGCATCAGCGAAGTTCAGGAAAAGGTCAGGACTGTTATTAGAAATGTGTGGCTGTACCACCATACACATATACACCATATATTGTATGCCATTCAATGTCCCATTATCACAATAAACCTTGTGCCCTTTCATTTCATGTTGGATTTTAGAGTTATGTTTGTGTTTCCATGACTGCATGTATCATAAGTGAGCACAGGTTTTGGTACCTAACAAGAAATAGTTCCAGTAGGCCTATGTAACTCTCTCAAACTGCAACTTCTACATGTCTTTTTATTATATGAATTAAACAAGCAAGATTAACCTGTTAAAACCAGAAGGGGAGTTCCTGTCTTCTGAAAAGAAGCCAATGCGGAAGTAACTTAGAGCTGCATTCTATCAAAAGGCCACCAGGGGGCGACCGTTTTGTGTTCAAAAAGACTTCCGTCTCTATACAAGTCAATGGAGAATTCACCAATTTCTCACTTGATTTCTAACCTCAGTAAACGTTTTCAAAATGTGTTTATGGTCTCAATCGCTAGTTTAAAGCCTTCTTCAATGCAGTGTGATGTTCATTTGGGACATTTTGGCCTCCCTGATTTTATATTTGACGATAAAGCAGGCAATCAGGCTGCGATAAACCAATCGCAGCCTCCCCGCTCCGCCGTTGGTCCCGCCCATACTTCCGTCCTCGACTCCGCCTCATGCCCATATAAGTAGAGTCTGTGTTCTTTTTTTCCCGGCATGCACCTGAAATTTTCAAGATGGCGCTGCCTAGATTCGATACTATTGGCTTCCGAGCAGCAGTCCACAAACCAATGTGTGACGTCACAGATGTTACGTCCATTTCTTATATACAGTCTATGGTTAAAACACGCATCAATTTTTATGTTTTTTGCCAAAACGACATGCCCAAGTTGTGAGCAGCACAGATCCCACATAGTTTGAGACTAAGAGATGTGTCTGGTATCATTGGAAAGGAAACACTCTCAGGATTCTTGTAAAAGTGTCTGTGTGATTCTGTGACTTACTGACAAAGAGTGGCAGAGGTTACAATAATGGGGTTGTTTACTCGCCCATAGGTTTGCCTTTACAATGACATGTGTACAGACATTCAGGGACCTCTCAGCGGGATATAGACACAATGAGGCCACAGACACAGGTCTTGACTTCATGCAGTCCAAATTTGGAGTCAAAAGACCAAACAATTAGTTATTTTTCAACAGGTTTGTCCATGAAAAAAAAGTTTGCTCCACTGAAAAAAGCCTGCGCTCCTTTGTCCTCGGAGCGGAAACTGGAGTGCAAGCGGTGAATAATGCCATTTGTTTATGGACAACCAAACTCGATAGCGTAGTGTCATACACTGTTGGAAACCTCAGACCATTGGCTAAAAGGTTATCAACTTAATTTCACTGAAAATTTACGTTGGCTGGAACAGCTGTCAATCAAAGCCATGTTGTTGTTGTTGTCGGTCACATGTCCTCATTGGCTTTGGAGGCATGTACTGCCTCATGCTTAGCACCGATTGGCTGGTGTGTGGTGTTGTATGAAACAGGAGGAGCTCAAGGACGTAAACAAAAACAGTCACGTGTACTCTGAGATGGACGTGCAGGTCAGGAAATGACGTAAAAGCGACCGTTTATGTGTGTTACATTACGTGTTGGACTAAATACCATAGACTGTATAAAAGAAATGGACGTAACATCCGTGACGTCACCCATTGGTTTGTGGACTGCTGCTCGGAAGCCAATAGTTTAGAATCTAGGCAGCGCCATCTTGAAAATTTCAGGTGCATGCTGGGAAAAATAAAAACACGGATTCTACTTATATGGGCATGAGGCGGAGTCATGGGCGGAGTCATGGGCGGAGCGGGGAGGTTGCTATGGTTGCGAGGGCTGGATCTCGAGGACATTGGTCAATCAACCTGTCAATCAGGACGTAGCCACGCCCTAATGCATACCTTGCTTTATCGTCACATATAAAATCAGGGAGGGCAAAATTTCACAAATGAACATCATACTGCATTGAAGAAGGCTTTAAACTAGCGATTGAGACCATAAACTCCCTGCCTGCTAAATACATGGACATATTGAGGAAAGTATTTTGGATACTTGGCGAGCTGTACAAAAAGTCCTGTGCCATGAGATGATCGTTGTGGAGATGTAGGCATTATAGCTTTTCTTACTTTAGCTGAGTGGCTAGCCGAGCTAATCGCTAATACTATTACGGCTGTGAGCAACCATATAATTCATGAGTGATCTTGAATGAATCAGGACAATCTAAGCTTTCTAACAATGTACGGCATGAATGTACATGTTTAAGGGTTGATCTTTAAAACATTCAGAAGAACTTGTGGCTACCTCCTAACATCCGTTCCGTGGGCGGAACAGCGTCAAATTAAAAGAAGAGAATGTTATGGTGAGAGTTTGATTGTGGACCAAGAAGGAGACACAGATACAGCAGACTGAATAGAAAAGGAGTTTAATGGCACACAGAGGGAGAGAGAGGAGGAGTGGGAGAAATGAGTAGAGTGAGGAGGGGGCATGCAAGCTTGCAGTGGAGGTATGTGAGGCTGGCTCTGGAGACCTGGACACAGAGAGAGGTGTGAGTGCAACACTAGATTAGTTTAGATAAAAAAGTGTCTGAGAGCAGAAAGCTACCACTGAGCTGACTGAACAATCTGAACACATACACACACACACACACGACACAAAGGAGAACACAAAACCAACCCCAAACCTCAACTGAACCATTACAGAGAAAGCAAATAAGGATATTTCCCAAAAAGCTGAATAATTCCCTCCATCATTTTCACTTCAATTCTCTGCTTTTATTATAAATCATTCACAGGAAGTGTCGAGTTTCATTACTGCAAAAGCAGCTTAACACAGAGGATGAACAGCAAAGTAGAAAAAGAAACAAATAAGAAAAACATTCAGCTAAATTTAAAGATAAATTGTGTTTTATTACAAGCTAGTGTATTATCTATAAATGTGGTCATAGTAGCTGTGTGTGTCATACTAATATTGCTCTCTCCGGCCCGCGACTGGATTCCAAAATTGTGAGGATCAAATAGAAAGTATTGTGTGATCCCCGCTATTAAAGCAACAGAAAAAAAACAACTGAGCCATTTTACCTGCGTTAAATCGATGCTAATCTTGACAATGGGTATTAGCATTGAAGCCAGTGATGGATATGACAATGGAGGCAAAATATCTCTATCACTCCTGGTGGTTGAAGGTGTTATAGGTGACAGGAGCCTGAATGGTAAAGGCTAAAATTCCTTCAATTTTGTAATAAAATGAAAATATCTAAACAATAATTCATGAAACAATATTTTTTTAATTTCATTTAATTTGAATGTCCAACCCCCAAGGTGTCTTTCTGGAAAAACAGAAATTTCTCACTTTTGCCTGTAGTCATTATTTAAATATTGACTTTATTTACCTGAAAGCTTTCTTCTCACTAGAATATTAATGTGGACAGCTGTGCGCATGCTTTCAACAGTGTTCTCTTGTTTCATTTGTTTGGCTTAATAACAAGAAAAAACCTGAAAACAGAAAATGAGAGTAGGATAAAGGATGAGGAATATAATACATACATGCAGTACATTAAACAAGTGGCCAGTTCATTTCTCTAGTGCATGTCATGAGTCTGTGCTGCCCCAGATTTTGGGACCTTGGGGATTTACGTCACCTGAACCCTCAGAAATGCTGCAACTATGAAATGCTCTGAAAGAAACTGCTTCTTTATTTTTAAATAGAGGAAATTGCAGCAATCAAACAAAAAGAAGCATAAAAGAATGTAAGAAAGGAAGCAAGAAAAAAGAAATTAAAAAAAGGAGTACACAAAGAAAGAAAGGAAGAAAAAATGCAGTTTTGAATGAGAAGCTCTCCTGCTGGTGAAATCTTTTTGTTCTGTCAGGATCTTTTCAGACCATTGTTAGGATAAAAAGGACTGAAAGTAGATGTCAGAGGCAGACTGACAGAAACTTCAATCAGATGATCCCAGAGTTTAACAGGCTTTTCTTTCCGATCCCACCCTAAAAAGTGAAGCGTGGAGCTGCCTGGATGTTCATCTTCCCACAGTGATTCACCACCACCACTTTGCTGACATGTGGGATAACACTGATGATTATTATCTTGCACAAGTGCTGTGTCTGCATTGATGCATTTTATGTAGTTTCCTATTTTAACATCTGCTGACAGCACTGCAGGATATCTTTATCTATTTATTACATTTATTTATTTAGTTTTAATCTCTTTATTGGCATGTTTAGGCAAATAACATAAGAGTAATACAAAAACATCACAATCAACCCCATCAGGTATGCCACTTATAAACCCCAGAGGAGAAAGAGGAAAAGGGAGAGAGAAGCACAACCCTGTGTGGGTGTGCACTAAGACCAGTTAAGATCATAATAGACTAAGAAGGGGGTCCACATTTTATGACATTTCTTCAAGGAGCCTCTCAGTGTGAATTAGATCTTTTCTAATTTAATGTATAGCAGTATGTCCTTCATCCATCTGCTGTGTGTAGGGGGGGACGGGTGCTTCCATTTAAGAAGAATTAGACACCTTGTGAGTAGAGTTGTAAACGCAATAAAATCATACATACTATTACTGAAAGCGATACCGTCTGGTCTCACTCCGAATATAGCCATGAGTGGGTTCGGATCAATAGAGAGACCGGCAATCTCAGTGAAAGACTTACAAATTTCCCTTCAAAATGTTTCCAGAGCTGGGCAGAGCCAAAACATGTGAGCAAGAGTACATGGAGAGTGATTACATCTGTTACAAGCAGGGTTTGGAAGCATATTTGGAAATATCCTGGCCAACCTGGAGTTCGTAATATGGAGTCGATGTAGGACTTTAAACTGAATAAGCCCATGTCTGGCACAGGGGGAGGAGGCATGAAATTGATCACTCATTCCATGCCATTCAACCTCTGAGAAATGCAAGTCTAAGTCCTGCTCCCAAGCTCGCCTCAGGTGGTCCAGCATCTGGGGATTTATAGAACTAATCATTGTGTAGATTGTAGATATTAGGCCCTTGGTGGTGGGGTTCAAAACGAGAAGTTTATCAATTGGAGACAGTGGAGGTAAATTTGGGAAAGAACTGAATTTTTGCTGTACAAAATGCCTCATCTGCAAGTATTGAAAGAAGTGAGTTCTAGGGAGGTTAAACCCTTGCCTGAGTTGTTCAAAGGAAAGGAAAATGTCGTTGGAAAATATGTCTTTTAAGCATCTGATTCCATTTCTGTGCCACAGTTGAAAAGCTGCATCAGTATTAGAGGGAATAAAGGCAATATTAGAGGGAATGGGGCACGAGACCGACACCTCTTGTAGTCCGAAACGCTTCCTAAATTGGGACCAGATTTTCATTGTATGAAAAACGATGGGATTGGAGAAGGTAGTCTTCGCACATAAGGGAAGAGATGAGCAAACAATAGAGCTGAGAGAGAACTGGCTACAAGATTCCTCTCCCTGCACCCAAGCGGGAGCTCCATCTGCTTCTGAGTGGTCAATCCAGAAGAGTATCTTCTGTATGTTACTCGCCCAATAGTAGAAAAGGAAGTTCGGGAGGGCCATTCCTCCTAGTTTTCTCGGTCTCTGTAGAAAGGCTTTCCTAATGCGATGACCCCTAGTACCCCAAACAAAGGATAGAATTAATTTGTCTAGATTATTGAAGAAGGATTTTTTGATGAAAATAGAAATATTCAAGAATAAATAAAGAAAGCTGGGAAGGACAATCATCTTCATTAAGTTAATCCTGCCTGTCAGGGACAGGGGTAGAGCAGACCACCCTGTCAGATCCTCTGTACATCAGCATCTAGCAATTGGCCAAAGTTATGTTTAAAGAGCACATTGAGAGAGTGTGTGACCATTATTCCCAAATATCTAAACCCATTTTGTGTCTCTCGAGGGAGTCAGAGGGTGTGCCGATGGTAAAATATTCCCTTTTAGAAAAATTAAGTTTGTAGCCAGATTTTACCGAAATTCTGCAGAATAGAAAGGATAGGTGGAAGAGACAGAGTGGGATTAGAAATGTAGAGAAGAACAATGAGACTTTATGCTCCGTGCCGTCTAGAATAATACCACTGAAATGTGGACATTGACGTAAAGCTATGGCCAGCGGCTCTATGGCGATCACGAATAAAAGGGGCTCAGCGGGTGGCCCTGTCTCGTGCCCCGTTGCAGCCAAAAGTAAGGAGAGTGAACATTATTGGAACAGACCGAGGCTGTAGGAGACGAGTATAGCAGCTTTACCTAGGACACAAAGCTAGGGGAGAGACCCAATTTCTGCATTGTGGCAAAGACATATGTCCACTCGACCTGGTCGAATGCTTTTTCAGCATCTAAAGAAACAATTGTTTCTTGAGCATCTGACTGGGACAGTGTGTAGATAACATTAAAGAGTCTCCGCACATTATGAAAGGAGTTACGCTTCTGAATAAAGACGGATTGGTCAACAGAAATTACAGAAGGAAGCACTGTTTCTAATCGAAGGGCTGGATAAATGTGCCCCATTTAAAGTCCATTCTGATCCCCCTTAGCATATGAGCAAACATATGGAGCCTACATGGGTCTCACACAGTTGGGCCCTACCTGAAACCCAGTCAGAACCCACTTGATGCCCATATGAGCAAAGACAGGTGAGGCCACCATGGCAACTGCAGACAAACCCTTGTCCCAGTTGGGACCTGTATTTGCAGCCCAAATTTAGGAGGACACATCATCTGGGAACCATGATTGTCTGTTTAAATGTTGTGATAATCTATATAGAAGTTGTATAGAAGTTATTTGGACTCTTTCGTTGGGAACTGCACTACCAGTCAAAAGTTTTAGAACACCACAATTTTTCCAGTTTTTTATTGAAAAAATGTTTTCAAGCTTACCATCTTGGTCTTTTTTCCTAAGGTAGTTGTGGCATAGCTTGGACTTATGTTTTGAGTCATTATCTTGCTGTAGGATGAAGCCCTGACCAACTACCTGCACACCAGAGGGTACTGCATGGCATCGCTGCAGAATGCCGTGGTAGCCCACATTTACATTTAATGTAACACACTGAGGAACCATCCTTTCTACTCAACACCGTACAAAACTCCTGCGTGATGAACAGAATATTTAAAATTTAAAATTTTGATTCATCAGTCCATAACAGTAGTCCATGTTTGTCATGGTTGCAGCTTTTAAAGCCACTATGTGAAGGATTTGACATTCATTTTCACTTCTAAGTCAGTTATTTTAAAATGACAAAACATGTAGAAATTGTAATTTATTATCTAGATGAGGAAATGTGTCACATGTTTTCCTTTCAAGGGAATGTAACTACTCAGTGCAAGACAAAAAATTCTATTTACACACACACACACACACACACACATATATATATATACTCATACACATAACATGCTGGTAATACAATAAATGGATCTGTCTTTTCCTTATACACCTCAGTACCTGCAGGAAACACAGCATGTATGTTGGTTATATTGTTTTACTTTTTCCCCATATGAGTTACTGCAGTAACTACACTATGTACACATCATGATCAAAACCAACGTGGGAGTCATTATCAGACGTGTGATTTATTTCTAACCCCTCAGTCTGTCTCTTAGAAATAACTTATGTACATTATTATTCTGAAAAGCTTTGTTGATGAACTACTGTTAATGAAAATATCTGCCAAGTTGCAAAATGTTCTATTTGTAATAGATGCTTTTCGGATAGGCCTGGAAAAATTTGCCGTCTGTCTCAGATAAATTTGTGTACTTTTTTCTTTCAGCTTCAGTGCTCACATCATTCTTCTCATTTCTCACTGAAGTTATTCTTAATGGTGCAGCAGCAGCAACAGCAGCAGCCATTAATCATTGTAGTGCAAGAGTAGACAGAGATGACTCCTACAGCAGCTGGATGTATAGTGTAATGAGTCTAGGAGAGTATGTTTGAATTTAACAGGTCCCTTTGGGCTGGAGTCCATGTTGCCTCCCCTACCAAGTTCATTAGGATCCTGTTAGTATCTTTCAGATAGTTTGAACTGCAACAGAGAGAAGGAAAAAGAGCAAATGAAGTGGAAATGGACTGCTTGTTAGACGGTTTCTCCTCAAAATCTTCCATACTTCCCAGAAACCTTCTCTCACACATCCTGGCTGGCGGTCACATGTGTTTTCACACCTATGGTTCATAAACCTCAGGAGCACTATATCACACCAAGTGACAAAAAGGAATTTTCACCAAACGGATGTGTGGAAATAAATGTAGACTGGAAGCTTTTAATTTCACAAGTGGAAAACCACATCCTGCTGAATCATTTCCAGTCTCCCCAAAGTCTCCATGTATCCCAGAGCTGTATCCCAATAGCAAAGTGCTACCAGCAGGTCAAGGATTTCACATAACCATTGAAATATCTCAGCATCTACAGTTAGGTCCATAAATATTTGAACAGTGACACAGTTTTCATAATTTTGGCTCTGTACACCACCACAATGGATTTAAACGAAATAATCAAGATGTGATTGAAGTGCAGACTTTCAGCTTGAATTCAAGGGGTTGGACAAAAATAGAGTCTAAAAATGTTAGGAATTGCAAGATTTTTATACACAGTCCACTTATTTCAGGGCCTCAAAAGTAATTGGACAAACTAAATAATCCTAAATAAAATGTTCATTTTTAAAACCTTGTTGAGAATCCTTAGCAGCCAATGACTGCCTGAGGTATGGAAGCCATGAACATCACCAAACGATGGGTTTCCTTCTTTGTGATGCTTTTGTGAGGCCTTCACTACAGCTGTCTTCAATTATTGTTTGTTTGTTGCCTTAAAGTCTGTGTAAAGTAATAAATAGAATAAATATGTGTTTGACATACCACAGGAAAGTGTGTTGTTAACCACCCTGCCAAATTTGAATGATTAAAAAAATCACCAAATATATGAAATTAGGCTTCAAAGTTGTGTAAAAATCAGCCTCTTTCTCTGCTACCAAACACTGTGGGCATGCCCGCTGAGTTCACTGAAACCCCACCCCCTACCAAGTGTCACCTGTCAATCAAAGTCACCACCTCTACCAGAAACATTTTTTTTTTTAAGTATATATTTTTAAAGGCTTTTTGCCTTTATTGTATAGCTTAGTAGAGAGAGACAGGAAACAGGAGGCAGAGAGGGGGGAATGACATGCAGGATAAGACCGCTCGGTGTGGTATTCGAACTGGGGTCGCCTGCAGCGAGGACTGTAGCCTCTACACATGAGGCGGGTGCTCTACCCACTGAGCGATGCTCAACCCACCTCTACCAGAAACATGGACGCTACATCTGAGAGCTTTCTGCTGCTAACTCGGCGGCTAGCTCAGCTAACTGGCTAACTGTAGACTGTAGTAGTAGTAGTGTGCGCTGAACGTATTTATATCTCTACAGGTGATTGGCATAAACCCGCCCACTAAATCCTGAACACAGAAATGTTGAAACACAGTTTGTGAAGCCTAGCTCCACAATTTAAATCTAAATGGTTGAAATACTTTTTACACCTTTTTTAGAAATACATTTATGACCTATTTAATGTGTTCAGAAGAACATGTCTGAATTCACTGTACAGGGTCTTTAAGTTTTGTCTTCAGCAGTGAAATGCATGCCGGATCATGTTGAGATCAGGTGACTGACTCATCTCATTGCAAAACTCTTGGGTTGCCTTCACAGTATGTTTTGGTTTCATTGTCCATCAGTACTGTGAAGTGTGGTCCAATGACCTTTGCTGAATTTGGCTGAATCAGAGCAGACAGCAAGGCCGGCTCTATGCAGCGGCAAGAGGGGGCAGAGCCCCCTTAAATAAATGTCTTGCCCCCTCAAATCAAAATTTTGGAAGTTGAGAAAGCACATTTTAATATACTCACAAAATTAATATACATTACAAGTTGACAAAATAATCTGCAGTAGTGGAAAAATCAGCTGAAAAAGGGACACACACGATGGCTTACACTGTCAGCTTCCCTCTCATCTCTCTGTCCCTCCGCTGTGCGTGTATTCACAGGCTGTGCAGCGCAGACACACACACCCGCACACACACCCGCACACACCCCTCAGCCCTCAGTAAACATCCAATCACTGTTGCATTATGCAAATGAGCCAAGACGTACCCTGACAGTTGGTGTCAGGGTTCAGCACTGCCACGGAGTGGGTTAGACATTGAAGGAGCAGCAGTGTTACAAGCATAGAGATGAGTGTCCACGTCCACTGCATGTGACAACCTGAAGACAAGTGACCTGTGTCTGACAGACCCTTTATACAGTCTATGGACGGACCCCTACGTAAAGCCCCGCCCCAGGCTGTAGTTCTCTACTGTTTTTTTTAAAATAATCACAGCAGCTAGCAATACTGCACCTTTAGCATCAGCAAGCACTGACTCTCCTGCACCAGCTCCCTCCATCCCCTCAACAAGTGCCCCCCCCAAAGCAGCATGTTAAGCTGCCAACAAAAAAACAAGAAAAAAAAGTTCTGCTGTATATCTGTTGTGTTTTATAAAATAGTTTGAGAAGATTTTGTATTATTATTCATAAGACTACCTTTCAGTTCAGTAAATATTGTAAATATTTATATTTTGTAAATATTAACTATAGTGTGTGAAGTCCTACTTTAGGTTAAAATGTATTTGAGAATTAGGCCATCCAGTTAAGATAAATATTATGTTGTTGGTTGATAAAATGTGGATGAAGGATGTTTTATTTCATTTTATTTTATTCATTTATTTTATGTTTATATTTTTCAGTTTCCCCCCCCTGAGGGATTGCCACCTTATTGTGGTCAGGGGGTTTGCGTGCCTCAGTTAATCTTCAGGTGGGACACCCAAGTTGGACAGGTCTGAAGGTAGAGGCCTGACAAAGTACAATCCACTTCTCCAGGTTGGGGTTGGACACATAGACCCCTTTCAATGAAGAAAGCATTGTTACTATAAGCACATTAAAAAAGTGCTGGAGCATGATGTGTACACATGATGCCCCCTTCACATTTCTGACTGCCCCCTCATATATGCCTGCCTAGAACCGGCCCTGTCAGACAGTATATCCCCATACACCTTCTGTCCTCTGTCACATCATCAATATAAACACTAGTGAACTATTGCCATTAGAAGTCATGCATGATGAATGACACGACATCGTCCTCCTGAAAAAAAGCACTGCAGTCTGATCAGCTGTCTTAGAAACAGATATGTGAAGCATGCTGGGGATGGAGGAAAAAAGTATACCTCACAAATGAAATATTATTCATTAAGATTTAAGAGAGTTATTCTAAGTGCAGAACTCAGCAGGGTTTTCATCACGCATTTTTGTTACTGTCTTGTGTGGCCATGTGGTCCTCCTGGTTGAGCTCCATCTCTGAGCTCCGGTGAGATAAACCTCCCAACAAAGAACAACCACGTCCTTTACTTTTTCCACACACTGTGTTATGGTATGCATCTTTTAGAAGCATAAAGATTTGTAACGTTGCCTGTGGCAAGATGTGAAATTTGAAACTATAATGCAAATTAATTTGGAAAACACAGTCTCATAAGGCACAAAAAAATCCAGATTCCACATCCCTGTTATCCTTAATTTATCATAACTGATTTATTTATGTACCTGGGAAGGAAAAATGCTGTGTTTTCTGTATCTCTACATCATGTGGAGAAAAAACACGGAGGCAACATCCCCTTTTATCTTTACTGTGATGCTTTTACAATCTGCAAGCTGCAATCTCCCTCAAGTGATAAAAACAGAGTTCTTCCATTCATTACTGCTAATAACCATCACACCCCTCTGCTTACTGACTCTAAGGGTTGGACGGCCCTGTTTCTCACACATATAATCTATACACAAAACCTCCTCTTCAGCTGAATCAACAACATTAAGAAATTCCTCAAGTAAAGTTGCAAAATACAATATATTTCATTTTTTCTCATCTGCTCATCGTAACTGCAGCATGATTTTATGTTTTTTACAGGTATGTTGAGGCACTCAATCATTGTCCCTGTTAAATACTACAATATTAAAAGTGACTTGAAGGATGGAACATTACATGTAATGAAGTTGATGAGCCCCTCAATGAGCTACTACCTTATCGTGGTGGAGATGTTTGCGCGTCCCAATGACCCCAGGAGCTCAGTTGTCGGGGGCTTTTATGCCCCTGGTAGGGTCTCCCATGGCTAACAGGTCCAGGGGAGGGGCCAGACAAAGGGTAGCTCAGAAGACCCTAATGATGATCACCGGGGCCCCCCTGGAGCCAGGCCTGGGGGTGGGGGTCGGGGGCGAGCACCTGGTGGCCAGGCCTTTGCCCATGTGGCCCGGCCGGGCACAGCCCGAAGAGGGGACATGGTTCCGCTCCCACAGACTCACCACCAGTGGGAGGAGCCAAAGGGGTCGGGTGCGCTGTGAGCTGGGCGGCAGCCGAAGGCAGAGACCTTGACGGTCCGACCCTCGGCTGCAGAAGCTAGCTCTAGGGACGTGGAACGTCACCTCTCTGGTGGGGGAGGATCCTGAGCTGGTGCGCAAAGTTTAGAGAAGTTCCGGCTAGATATAGTCGGCCTCACCTCGACACACAGCAAGGGCTCTGGAACCAGTCTTCTCGAGAGGGGTTGGACTCTCGTCCACTCTGCCACTTTACCAGGGCTAAACCAGTCCCTGCCTCGGTGTATGTACTTCATGCAGCCCTGAAAAATTCCTAGGTGGGGGTTGAGGTTGACTCTGTGCTGACTGGGTATACTCAAAGTATGTTCTTCATTTATTCATTGTCCATACCACGTATCCTTTAGAGCAGTGGTTCTCAACTGGTGGGTCGCGGACAGCTGGTCAAAAAAAGTAAATAATATTTAATGCGCATCTGATGTTTGACATGTCTTTTATTTTGAAAAATGATTTATTTTGAAAGGTACACGTGCAGCCGCCTAGACGCGGTAGCCATGGTAACTACCATTTGATTGATGCTAACTGTCTGTGTTGCAATGGCGAAGCGTAAATATGACCCGGCGTATTTAAAATGCGGATTTTCGTACATTGAGGATAGTAAAGGACAGAAACCCCAGTGTGTTATATGTAGTGAAGTGCAAATGAGAGCATGAAACCATCAAAACTGAGGCGCCATTTGGATACTGAACATCCTTCATTTAAAGACAAGTCTGTGGAGTTTTTTCAAAGACAACTCCAGAAGCTGAGGACTTCACAGAAGTGTCTGACAGCGTCTTGCTCCAAACAAGAGGAAGCTCTCCGTGCCTCTTACCACGTAGCTCACCGTATTGCTAAGGCAAAGAAACCCCACACAATAGCTGAAGAGCTTATTTTACCTGCAGCCATGGATATGGTGAGAGAGGTCATGGGTCAGTCAGCGGCAGACAAGCTGAAAACCATACCGCTGTCCAATGATACCATAGCTCGACGTATTCATGACATGTCTGGTAATATTAAAGAACAGACCACAGCCCACGTCCAAGCAAGCCCCTACTATGCCCTGCAGATGGACGAATCCACTGATGTAGCTAGCCATGCTATTTTGTTGGTTTATGTGAGACACATATTGGATGGTGATTTGCAGGAACAGTTTCTCTGCAGCAGAGATCTCCCTACCACTACAAAGGCAGAGGACATTTTCAATAGTGTGGACTTGTATTTCAGCTCAGTGGGCCTGAGCTGGGAATTACAACTGATGGCGCGGCTGCCATGACCGGGAAACATTCTGGTGTGGTGAAGCAAATTCTGGAGAGAGCACCAAATGCAACGTGGAACCACTGCTTTTTGCACCGTGAAGTGCTGGCGGCCAAGGATATGGTGCTGGAGCTTGACGAGGCTTTGAAAGATGTCATGAATGTGGTGAACCACATAAAACGGAGCGCAAAAAACAGCCGCTGCTTCTCAAAGCTGTGTAAAGACTTGGGCTCGGAGCACATGCAAGTGTTGTATCACTCAGAAGTCCGCTGGCTATCGCGGGGTAAGGTGTTGTCACGTTTTTATGAACTTAAAACAGAAATCGCCACCTTCCTCTCAGAGAATAACTCCCCATATGCTGAACTGTTCGATAACGAAATCTGGTTGGCACGAGTTGCATATCTTGCTGATGTGTTTGAGCACCTCAATGCATTAAATGTGTCTATGCAAGGAAGATGATGTGATGCCCACTAAAGTGTGATCACAAATGTGATGATTGTAAAGCTAATATTGTGTAATGTGTTAATCAACCTGTTTTCACCATAGGTATATTTTTGTAAACATCAGGAGTTGTGTTTTGTTTCCGTCAGCAGGGGGCAGTGTGGCGCTTCACGGGGCATCCTTTAGCGTCTTTACGACAGTACGTGTTGCTTTACTCTCTCTCTCTTTCTGCTGAGCGAGACTAAGGAAACAGACGTGAAGTGCCCTGTCTCAAATTATTTCTTCTGTTTAACAGGTTGGTGAAATAACAAATTAAGTTATCTAACTGGGGATCGGTATGTTAACATGTTGCTGAATGTATGAATACTCAGGAAAGGCGTTGCTGTGTTAAAATATGAATGTATTGGGAAGGCTAATGTCGTAGCATGTCTAGCTGTTAGCGGTAGCAGGTTGTGTGTAACGGGCACCGCTCTGCTTTTATCAAAGTCACGTCCATGTTAGGTTTAGTTCTGGCTCCTTGTACATTTCTCCAGAGTTATGATAATGTTAAAAATGTGTAAATGTGTGTTAAGATAAGGTATATATGTTATAGAGTGTTACAAACAAGACTAGAGACTGTAATTTCATGTATTAGTAAAAGTGAAAAGATAGGGTTAAAAACTGTCATTTTATATGCTTTGTAAAGTTAAAAATTCATTTAAAGAAAAACCTGTCAGCTCATGCGTTTTTGAGAAGAGTAAAAAACGACTTAAGTAGAAGTAAATCTATCCTAATGGTAACAATAGTTACTAAACTCTGGTTTGTGAAATCAGTTTAATTAATAATTCGGTGAATAGACTGAAATTGTTGTTTTATCAATGGTAATTAAACCAAGACAGTAAAAACAGCAAATATGTTGTGGCGTGATGTAGTAAAAATACAAAGTGGAAATGTTGAACTTGTATTTTGGCCATGTGAAACAGTGATGAATGAAAGATGTATTGAATATGTGTCATGAGGGGTTTATATTGTGTTTGTAAATAAACTCTCTCTCTCTTTCTGCTGAGCGAGACTAAGGAAACAGACGTGAAGTGCCCTGTCTCAAATTATTTCTTCTGTTTAACAGAATTTAAGCTGCTTTCCATGGTACCAGCCGGTACCTGCAACAATGACACAATATTTTTGAACAGTCCGACAAAATCGCTGCGTTCCAGAAAAAAATCAAACTGTGGATAAATCATTTATCCAAAGACAGACTGGACATGTTTCCCAGTGCTTGCCATGAAGTACAGCAGCTGGACAATTCGGCCAAAAATGACTTGAAAAAAACCCTCAGTGCGCATCTTCAAACTTCAAGCTCGGTTTGACAACTACTTCCCTGAGAAATACAGCAACAATGATGCTTGGATACGCGACCCCTTCCGCATCGACATGGAAAGCATCGCGTTGCCGAGCAACGAAGAGCATCAGCTGGTGGAGCTGTCATGTGACCAGACGATGAAAAGGAGACTTAGCGAGGTAACCCTTCCCCACTTCTGGTGCAACGATGTGATGAATGAATATCCATCCCTCGCGACTCTTGCAGTCAAAACGCTCCTACCATTCAGCACAACCTATCTGTGTGAAAGTGGCTTTTCCACCATGTTGCAGCTCAAATCAAAGCAGAGAAACAGACTGGACACTGAGCATGATCTGAGGGTAGCTCTGTCTACTGTCCTCCCAGACTTTGAAACTCTCATCAAAAATAAACCACATGCCCAGCTGTCTCACTGACTTCCCCAAATGACAGGTTAGGTGAATAGTATGGGCTGAAATATGTGCCACCAGAACCTGAATCTGAATCACATAATTTGAATTTGTATTGTTCAATTTGAATCATTGCATTGAATTTTTTTTTTTGGTAATAATATTAATTATTCAATAATATTAAAAATATTAAATCTACATTAAAATTCAATTGTGTCTAAACACAAACAAACAAATAATTATTAATTAATTAATATTATTACAAATTTTAAAATATATGGGACAACAATTAACATTGACGACAATTAAACAAAAGTTTTACAATATTTATATCTTAAATATAATAAAATATTTTAAATATAATAATATATTACACATTTTAAAACATATGGTAAACTTCCATTACCATATTTGTCCCAGCCTCATCCATTATCTGTTTCATTTGCACTTTTTAAAGCACAAGCATCACCTGAAGCAGGAATTCATGGTACGGTCTATGATGCTATGATACATTCTCTCTGTTGCACGCAGAGCCATTAAATAGAAAGAAGGAATGATACATGGATTTGTTACAAACTAATACATTCAATTTCAAATAATACAATTCAGATCCAGTTTTTCAATGCAATGATTCAAATTGAACAATACAAAATTCAAATTATGTGATTCAGATTCAGTTTCTGGTGGCACATATTTCAGCCCATAGAATGCTTGCTTTGTAGATCTTTCATAATTGTTTGATATTTATTTTATTTATTTTCTTTTTTCTTTTTGTCCATGCAGTAATGGTCCTCCTAAGTTCCTTATTATTTCTGAATAGGCCTACATATAAGACTACACTTTTGATTATTTTATTCACTTGTCATGGTATTCCTCATGTGGCCTGAATGCAGGGACCTTGTTTGTTTTGTGGGTCTTGTGCAATTTGGTATTCATTTTTATCTGCATGCAGTTGCATGGTCCTCCTTGATAGATGTCAAATATCTCATTTTGCTGGTCTCCATTTTGATACTTCATGTTTGATACTTATTTCATTCAATTCTGTACATAGTTGTCATGGTTCTCTGGTGTTTTGAAATGCACTTTGCTCAATAAAAATGAGTATGTTTATGTTAAAGACTTGAGTTTTCAAAGGCTTTTTAAAAACTACATTTGCGTAGTTTGAAGGACTATAAAAGTGGGTCGCGACTTAATGACCATGGGAAAATGTGGGTCCCAGAGTGAGACCAGTTGAGAACCCCTGCTTTGGAGCAGAGGTCTTCAACAGGGGTCCGCGACCCCTAGGGGGTCCGCGGAGGTACTGCAGGGGGGTTGCGAAAGTTTTGGTTGATTAGACATTTTTTTTATATTCCCCCTTGCAATTTTTTCCACACAAAGAACCCCAGCCAGCCAATGGGTTTGAACCACTGTTACCACAACAGCCTGAGCTGGTGCGCGAAGTTTAGAGAAGTTCCGGCTAGATGTAGTCGGCCTCACCTCGACGCACAGCAAGGGCTCTGGAACCAGTCTTCTCGAGAGGGGTTGGACTCTCTTCCACTCTGGAGTTGCCACTGGTGAGAGGCGCCGGGCAGGGGTGGCAATACTTATTGCCCCCCGGCTTGGTGCCTGTATGTTGGAGTTTACCCCGGGAGACGAGAGGGTGGCCTCCCTCCGCCTTCGGGTGGGGGCACAGATCCTGACTGTTGTTTGTGCCTATGGTCCAAACAGCAGCTCAGAGTATCCACCCTTCTTGGACTCCTTGGAGGGGGTGCTGGAAAGCACTCCCCCTGGGGATTCCCTCGTTCTGCCCACGTTGGCAGCAACAGTGAGACCTGTGTAGTGAATTTTGAATAAACACTTGTTATCAGGGGCACCACCGGACGCAAGATCCGGAAATTATGATTATTTAATTATACCATTTAATAATACCATAACTCAACTTAATAGACTTAATTAAAGTCAATATACTGACTCAGTCAAATATATTAAAGTTCATGAATTCTAGACATCAGGGAACCAAAAATGTATTCACACCAGAAATAACTTGTACACGCACACAGTTTGTCAATAATACTAACAGACTATTTATTTAAGCAAATGAATTAATTAACAATCAAGGTTATGTCATGGGCACTCCATCCATCCATCATCTTCCGCTTATCCGGTAGGGTCGCGGGGGCAGCAGCCTAAACAGGGAAGCCCAGACTTCCCTCTCCCCAGCCACTTTGTCCAGCTCTTCCCAAGGGATCCCGAGGCGTTCCCAGGCCAGGTTTTCATCCAGGCCGTGGAACTGTGGACCAGCTCTACACCCTCTGCAGGATCCTTGAGGGTGCATGGGAGTTTGCCCAACCAGTCCACTTTGGGTAGTGACCGAAAGAACAATATTGCGGGTACAAGCGGCCGAAATGAGCTTCCTCCGTAGGCTGGCTGGGCTCTCCCTTAGAGATAGGGTGAGAAGCTCAGTTATCCGGAGGGAGCTCGGAGTAGACCCGCTGCTCCTCCGCGTCGAGAGGAGCCAGATGAGGTGGCTCGGGCATCTAATTAGGATGCCTCCCGGATGCCTCCCTGGTGAGGTGTTCAGGGCACGTCCCACCGGTAGGAGACCCCGAGGAAGACCCAGGACACACTGGAGAGACTATGTCTCTCGGCTGGCCTGGGAACACCTCGGGATCCCCCGGGAAGAGCTGGACGAAGTGGCTGGGGAGAGGGAAGTCTGGGCTTCCTTGCTTAGACTGCTGCCCCCGCGACCCGACCCCAGATAAGCGGAAGAGGACAACGACGACGACGAACTTGATGAGTTAACTAAGGTTTAGGGTCCGGGTCAAGCCTCAGTCACAACTCTCATCACCTGTCAACCCATCCAGTGTTGCCAGATTTCATTAGATAAACAAGCAATAAGAAGAAGCAAGCCAAAGAGAAGCAACTTAGTTCCTCAAGGGTGGTAATGCTGGAATGTAACTAGTTACTTTTGAATGGTAGTAATCTTGTAACATTTCCCAACACTGGTTAAGAGGAATAAACTATAATTATTATTAAATTATATAAATTATTGGACTTTGCAACCGTGAATCCATCCCACCTTTTTTGTTCTTGTAGAGTCGCCCCCCCCCCCCACTGATCATACCATCCAGATAGACAGTGTGAGAGAATATAGAAGGAACTAACTGTCAAGATGTGATGACGTCACATAAATTTAATCCTTAAAAATAATACAAAAAAATTACCTCATCGATGTCCCGCCCCCCTCCCTTCCGGTCATTGTGAGAGGCAAAGGCGCGAATTCAATAAAGGGGCCAATACATCCCATGACTTCCTGAAGTCGACGGGGTCACTGACGTAAGGGTTACTGTGATTGATATGAGAGAATAACCTATGACCTGGATGACGTAGTTATTCTCTTTCCAGTGAGATAATGATGTGTGTTAATAAGAAACAGGGGTGTTATTGTATATATTGGAAGATGGATGAGGATGTATACGGGAAATCTGTGTGTAGGGGATAGTGGCAATCTACATGTGACTTCCTGAAGTTGACGGGGTCATTGACATAAGAGTTACCGTGATTGATATGAGAGAATAACCTATGACCTGGATGACGTAGTTATTCTCTTTCCAGAGACAAAGTAGGCGTGGAAGTATATACTGGTGTATATAAAACAATGTAAACTGTGAAGCCGTTACTAAAAAAAAAAACATGGAGAAACATGTGTTCAGGAAAAAGACTTGGCAGCTTGATGGTGATCGTGTGTTGTCAGCAGAGTTTAGGAGTGGGGGGCTATCCCCATTCGTCAATCTATACAGCTATGAAACTACACCTGAGGTCTATCATCTGAGAATCTACCCAAAAGAATTTGTTGGTCTGAAGGCTGCTATTGAAGAATTTATTGATTATATTGAACGTGTTGATAGTCGTGAGCGTGTACTACTTGACTCTATGCCCGCAAGTATACTGACGTGGACTGATCCAGAAGTACGCCCTCTAGGTGGTACTTTCGTGGTGGACTGTTCCAGATCTCACATCTGGTTGTTGGTGCGATTGTTGGTGCGATTTCGGAGCGATTTCCACCCTGAAGAAAGACCAAAGACTGTGATGGAGAAAGAGCGCTACTACCCGATTCAGCTGGCGTTCAAGGTGGTAGACTTCCCAAAGCTGCGTAACCTCTTAAAAGAAATCAGATGTTTTTTCAGTGAGGAAGAAATGAAGCGAAAACGTGTGCTGTTGGAAAAGAGGTTAACAACTCGGTCTGGAGATCACATTTCAGAGATAACTTTCAAACGGCGGATAACGACCGATTCGTGTATCGAATTCGACGGAGCCTGCGGGGAGGAGCCTCAAACTAGACTGGAGCCCTAGAGAGCCCTTCCCTCTGACCTTCCCCTCAGCCCCCGCCCCCTTCCCGTAGGAGTGAAATATATACTTGAAAGCTTGAAGCACAAAATATATACTTGAACGCTTGAAGCACGAATAGAGGGCTATACTCATACACGGCACCATGTCAGATTTTTCAGTCAACGCTACGCACTCACCCGAGCATGATCTTGACGATGAGGAACTTCTCAGCCTGCTGTCGGGCCTTTCTCAAGAGTCTTCAGTTTCAGAGAATCTGGTTGATTCACCCCTTCATGCGTTGTGTAAAACCGAAGAAGAAGCGGAGGTGTCGAACGATTGTGTTGAAGGATACATAAACTCATCATACGCTGGCTCATGTTCTGCAAACTCTCTTCACACGGCGGACGGCACGTGGGATGTACCATGTGGTCCTCCCCCGTACTGCTCATACTGGGGGCCGGGGTATAAGAGTTTTGAAGACCCTCTGGGTGGTAGAGTCTACACCGCGGCCACTCTCAACAACCTTGTGGCGGGGTATAATTCACCTCTGCCACAGTCTCGATTGTCAACGAGTGGGGATTTCCTAGATATTGTGAAAGCTTGTGTGGCTAGAGCCGTGCAAGTTGTCGTGCAAGCCCATATAAAGAAAAACTGTTATGGGTGTCAAGTAGATCATCCGAGTCAAAAACAGCACTCGTGTCTCTACCCACCCGACCGAGGATATTTCTATGCTAACTTTGAAGAGTTAATAGTGGACGTGCTATCGTGGGAATTTCTTCCGGCTCTCAAGTATACGTTGGAGAAAGTCGGGCTGGATATAGTAGAGGCTAGAGTGGAAGGAGCAGCCGATGCTTTCCTTTATGATCTGAGGGAAGAAGAACACATTCTGGAAAAGGTTGAAGAGATCGCTGCTGCATACATAGCGGGAGATAAGAAGAGGGAAGATTTGTTGCAAGATTTCCATGGTTTCTGGAACTCTTAATCAGAGTTCTTCATCAAAAAATGGGGGGATATTTTTTTAAACCGCCTCCCAAAATAGTTGACGCTTCAGTTTTGAAGCATGCAATTGCTAAATGTGTCAATAGTGTATCACTATATCAGACAAACGACCGTGTCAATCCAAAAGACTTGCAGTGTTTTGAACGTGTGATGGCTATTGTGAGAGAGACAAGCCTTTCAGAGGACTGGAAAAAACTGGTGTATGGGTGCTCAAACTTAACTTTAGATAGTTTTGAACAAACAATGTGTAAAATCATTAATGATTTTTGTATTGATCTTTTCAACACTTCTCATTTATATGTCTTGTATGCCTTTGTAACTGATGTAACAGCTTATAAACTAAAAAAGGGGGATATAATCGATGTTAATCATGTACTGAATGTAATACAATCTTTAATTGTCAATGCAATGCATAAGAATCGTGTTATGAATTATGCAAGCATGTAACCATTCAATAAACTCATAAAAATCATACTGCTCTGACATCTTCTGTTCACTATCAGACAAGTCTTCAAGAAAGACAGACCGGGTATTCAAGAGAATATATTATGACCCGCGAAAAGCAGGATCGTATGGTGGAGCCGAGAGCCTTCAAAAGGGTGTAAAAGAGCAGACTGGTAAAAAGGTCGCAATTGCACAAGTCGAGGATTGGTTGGCCGGGCAGGACGCTTACACATTGCACAAAGCGTCTCGAAAAAAGTATGCTAGAAACCGTGTTTTCGCACCTCGTCCCTTGTATCAATTTCAGGCTGATCTTTGTGATATGACTGCTCTGTCTAAAGACAATGACAAGTTTAAATTTCTGCTTACCGTAATAGACGTATTTTCAAAGAAGGCTTACGCACGTCCGTTGAAAAACAAAACGGCGACTGAAGTTGCATCGGCTTTTGCTTCAATATTAGACGAGAGCGGTATACTGGCTAAAATTCAAACTGATGCGGGAAAATAATTTTTTAATTGGGTCTTTGAAAACTTGATGAAGAAACACCACATACGACACTTTGCAAACGGGAGTGAACTCAAAGCTTCCATAGTAGAACGGTTTAACAAAACTTTGAAATCCAAAATGTGGCGGTATTTCACGGCGAAAAACACCCGACGGTATATAGACGTAATTAGGGATTTGGTAGATGGTTATAATGACAGTTATCACAGCAGCATAAAAATGAAACCGTTTGAAGTAACTCCAGACAAGACAGCGGAGGTGTTTGAAAATTTATACGGAACGATGCCTCTGACCGCCAAGCCTGCAGTGTTTAAATTCAAGGAGGGCGACATTGTGAGGATATCAAAATACCGCGGCGTATTCGATAAATCATATGAACAATCATTCTCAGATGAATATTTTATCGTAAATGAATGTATCCCTAGAGTACCGCCGGTCTATAAATTAAGAGATATAAGAGGGGAAATTTTGAATGGTGTATTTTATGAGGCTGAACTGCAGAAAGTGAGAATCACGTCAGACACTCTCTTTCGTATAGAAAAAATTTTAGATAAGAAAATTAAAAATGGTCAGAAAATGGTTTTAGTCCACTGGCAAGGATGGCCCCGTCAGTTTGACTCCTGGCTGCCTGCTAAAGAGGTCGTAGAGCTTGGGAAGAGGAAAAAAGAGACGCAATCAAAATAATGGCCGAGTCTTTTTATGTGACACTGCCCTCCAACGCATGTCACGACATTTTTCCGGACAACAACAGTACTAATTTCACAATAACTTTATCACAACCCATAGAATTACAAGGATCTTATGAGGTGGCGCTAGCCGAGATAATGTACTGCAACACATGGAATAATATTGAGACTTCAGAAAACGGATTTGAGATAATCGATCATTCCAACCTGAAAGACCCTCCGCTTTATCTTAAGATTGCGACGGGGTCGTATGAGTCTATTGAACTTATAGTGAGGGAGATGAATGCTTAACCTGTTAGACCCGACCGACCCGGTACCGGGTCGAGCGAGCGATACAATTGTTTACTGCCTGTAAAAAGTTAATAAAACACTGTGGTGTTCTTTTTCTTCAAATGTTTCCAAAAGATGAGGCTTCAAGTCTACCAAAACAACAGTCCAAGTGTATTTTTCTCAAACACAGTTTGTTTGGCAATAATTTAAACAAACAACTAAAAAAATAACAGCTCTGTGAATATAAGGGACAGCCGAAATGAAACGCAGTAGTACACATATATCTGCTTGCTCAACTCAGTCATGTTAGGTGTCAAATTAAACTAGAGAAGCTCATCTTTCTGCTGATACCAAGCAAAACATAATCCGACCTAACCAGCTCGTTTCAGCCCCGTAACAAAGACGCAGCAAAATTCAGCATTTTATCGTCAAAATGTGAAATTCTGTGTTTATGTCTCAATATTCCATAAAATAACAAAGCAAATGTCATCAACAGCGATATATATTGTTTCCTTACCATGTCTTGGTCATTTTGAGTCTATCTGTACAGTTCTCCGATCAAAATAGACGCCATGGTGGCCTATATTGTAGATACAGCATTCTCGCTGCTCGATTTCATACACGGTCTTTTGCTTCCACCTACGGGTCGTGTGTTGGTATTTCAGACTCAATGACACTGCAGTGATATTCTACATCTCGCGAGCTTTCCAACGAGATCTCACACTCCTATGAGACCAAAAGTAAACCGGGTAATATCCGTCAGTCTCTCCATGCGTAACCATTGTTGATACTAGCGATCTTTACGCACATTACGCGCGAGCGCATTCAACCGTTGTATTTTGAAGACATTTAGCCAGTTTTACAACGTCTGAGAAGCAAAAACAAAACGGATTACAATACTGGAGGTCATGGACGAAATCCAGAACAGGAGTGATGTCGAGGTAGCAGACTCCTCTGATAGCAGCAATGCTGAATATGATGAAGAGGAGGACACACATTTTCTGCTGAGCAGGGATCCAGTTTATGAGTAAGTTATTGTGTTTCTTATACATTTTGAACAACGTTGCAGTACATGTTGGCAATTTTGCAGACAATAGCGACTGTTTTGGTTTTTATTTCACCTTTTCAAACAATAGCGTCAGCTGATCTGTGTAAAGGGACGAGCCACAAAATGGCGGCGCCTACTTTGAGGTTTTGTTTTCTTTTGTACATATATGCGTGTATAAAGTTATATATGCATTTTGTCTGCATGTTTTTCACAAAATCTGATATTGTACTTATTTATTTAATGTTAGTGATGTTGTTACTATTATCAGATAGCCTAAAAACATTCGTTTTATTTCACCTACACGCTCACTCTAAACAGCTGATCTGTGTAAAGGGACAAGCAACAAGATGGCGGGGGGTTTCAAACCTGACCTTTCACCAAATCTGATATTTTACTGTTTGATTTCATGTTAGTGATTTTTTCTTACTATTATCATTACACTATTATTATATTTTTGATTTCATTTCACCAACCTGCTTGTATGTTTTTTTTTTCCATTATTTGTGCTGCAATCACTATTTGTACATAGTAGCTCAAGATTGATCTCTTTTGGCTAAACAGGTTATGATGAATTGGGTAGATGTATGTGGAATGATTCTCATCATTTATCTCCATTTGTCTTCAAAGCCAAGAGGATGACCAACTGGAGGAGACCCCAGGTCCATCTGGCACCAGCAGCACTACAGCCCCCCAGCCCTCCAGCTGAAGCGACATCTCCTCTTTCTAGCGAGGATGATGAAGATGAGGAGTTGCCACAGGCAAGGAAGACAAGGCGTGGTTCTGCTTCCTCAATATACATGATACACAGTTCAGAGAGCCTCTGCATCTACAACAAGAGTGTCACCCTTCCCTGCCCCAGCCCCCGTTCCTGCCCCAGCTATATAAGTACAGTCCATTCATTGTTTTATTCTTATTTATTGGTCTTATATATTTTTTATATTTGTACATAGTTTACAGGATTTTCATTGGTGTTTTGTCTTGTGAAAAATACTTTTACAAGTTTTACATAATTGTTATCAATAAAATTACTCCATTTGGAGACAAAATTATACAATTTAGTTGTTTTGTTTGTTTAAAAATTGATTTTATACTGTGCACAATGGGCCACAAGGTAAATTTCATATCCAAAAGCTCCAGTAAATGGTAATAGACTCCTGTAATGGACATAAGTTGTATTTTTCAGCCAGTTTCCTTTGGAAGTGGCAAATAACCTATTTGGCACACTTTGGTGCCAAACTGTGCCAAATAGTGCCAAATGAATGTCCGCCTAGTCCTATCCTTACTAAAACCTTTGTGGAGGCTTTGCCCTTTGCTCAAATTCTATCAAATTTGGTAAATGTGTAGTCAAGGAGTTGCTGAAGGTGATCAGTGGCATCTGTGTGCATGGAATTATTGTTAGCATGGTGTTATCCTCTATCAAATAAAAAAAAAACTAGGCGAGGATAGAAATTTCACATTTCTCCTTTGTTTTACTCCAATTTACTCAGTTATAATAACAGACACACTATTTTGGACACTGGGAATAGATTCCCTGAGGTCCCTAGATGTCCCCAGACACCAAGGGAATGCATATGAACCTTTTAATTGTGAAGCAATTCTTCATTTACTTTGGGTATGTCTTTTTAGGCGTTTTTTCCGAAAATATGGCTAGGGCTTAACAGGTTAAAGTCTTAAAGTCCTCAAGAATTGATCTGATGCTATATTACAGTTCTATAAACAAAAGGATTTCTATATTAGGGACTGACAGGTATTCGATAAAACTTTCAGCTCGGTTATGCTACATACTAGGTTTTGAGGATGGTGTATGGGTTCGAATGAGCGGAAAAACGAAGGCTAAATACCCCTGTGATATTAATGGAGGCCAGTATAATTTTTACGTCTATACAAATATCGTGGAAGCACAGCATGTCGGAGACTACACCGTCCCCCTTCTCAGAATTGTTAAAAAAGAAGGATCATACGGAGATGTCATCATTCTTTCCTACACCCACCCTCATTACATCACGGTGAACAAACAGCGGATACAGGATATACAGATTGAATTGAAAACTGATTTGAACACTCCAGTTCGATTCACCTACGGCAAGACCATATGCAAGCTACACTTTAGACCAGTATCAAAGTCTTTCCTCTGAATTAGAAAGAAAATATGAATTCAGAAAGATTTGTGAATTATTATGTGAACCAGGCCGGCGCCGGCTCATTGAACGGCTTTGTCGGAGCTCCGGTCATCTATGGGCGGGGTCTTGGCGCTGTGCTGGGCAGAGCCTTCAGATTTGTCCTACCCTTTCTTAAACAAGGAGCCAATATCGTTAAACCGCACTTGAAATCTGCGGCGAAGGGGATAGCAGCAGACGTGGTCGGGACCGTAACCAACCGTTTAATGAACCAAAACGCTCAGAGACAGGAAGGATCGGGACTGCTGCGATTGGCACGTAGAAAAGGAAAAAGACCTGCACGTGCGTTATCGGACCACGTACCTAGAAAAAAGCGTAAAACCGTAGCCAAATTACAGAGAAAAGTTAAAAGTCAGCTGGGTAGCAGGAATATATTTTAAACATGTCTCTCACACACCGTCTCTCGACCGAGTGCACCAAATCAGAGCTCGACCTCTTGACTCAACGATGACTCAACTGTCTGTGGAACAAAACAATTATGTTGAGATTTTCCCCCTCAATTCAATAGCTGATCAAGAAGTGTTGGATTCCCTGATACCACGAAGCGGGAATTTTTATTTAGACCTCAATTCAACAGTTATCTACCTACGACTGAAAATCACCAAAGCGGATGGAACAGATCTAGGTAATAATGATGCCTGTGGGATAATCCAATACCCACTAAATACTATCTTCTCACAAGTCGATGTGAGCCTGAACGACACACTCATTAGCTCGTCCTCCGCCACTCATCCTTACAGAGCCATGATTGAAACGCTCCTTAATTTTTCACAAGAAACACTGGAGAGCCAGTTTTCTGGAGGTCTTTGGTATAAAGACACTGGAGCAGACCTTGATTCAATTGCAATGGCAGTCGACTCCCCTAACCAAGGGTTAGTCAAGTGTACTAGCTTTACCCGTCGTTCGCGTCAGTTTGAGCTAATCGGTCCATTGCACACAGACATTTTTTTCTCTGAAAGACTCATGCTAAACAATGTGGATGTACGATTAAAACTCGTGAAAGCGAAAAGCGCTTTTACACTGATGTCTGCTGCAGCTGATGAGTTCAAGTTAAATATTTTAGGGGCAAGCCTTTTTGTGAAAAAGGTTCAAGTCTCCCCGGATGTCATGCTAGGGCATTCTGCAGCTCTCATGAAATCAAATGCCATTTATCCTATAAGTCGGGTAGTGGTGAAGAATTATAGTATCCCCGCCCAGACCCGCGTATGCTCGCAAGATAATTTATACCTCGGTAGACTTCCAAAGTACCTGGTGGTGGGGCTAGTGGACCATCGGGCTTATGTCGGGACAATACAGTTGAATCCTTTCAAGTTCCAACACGCTGATCTTGAATACCTAGCTTTGAGTGTAAATTCACGTTTTATCCCGTCAAAGCCCTACCAACCGCATTTCGATACACATCAGACTGTTCGAGAGTTTTACAATCTTTATCTAGGTAATAACAGGCACATTAGAGACTCACCATTGTGTATAGACCGAGAGAATTTTGAAAACGGATACAGTTTGTTTCTCTTCAATCTGACGAGGGATGGTGAAATAGACAGCGAAGCTCTATCACCGTCAGAACACGGCACTTGTCGCTTGGATTTACGCTTCCGAGTCGCTTTACCCCGGACCATGACATTGGTCGTCTACGCGTGTTACGACAGTGTTATAGAAATAAACTCGAAGAGACAAGTTCTAATTGACTATTAAAGCGAGTAAAATGAACAGCCTTCAAATAGAATCTATTCTGAGACCTATCTTGGGTGAGTCATTTGGAGGTGTTTTCGCTAGTGATTTATTGCCGTCTAAGATTGATAAACGACCATGCTACCTAGTCGTTAACACACATGATCACAACCGTGAGGGTGAACATTGGGTGGGGATGATCGTTGAAGATGAGGGCGACGGAAGATCAAACTTCTTTGACAGCTACGGCCATGAACCAGACTTTTTATTTTATCCTGAATTTTTTATAAATTTCCTATCGGCTAATTCTAGCGAGATACGCTACAACAAACTACAAGTTCAAGATGATGATTCGTCAGCATGCGGTGCCCACGTTATATTTTTCCTCTGCCAGCGGTTTAAAGGACTTTCTTTTCAAGAAGTAATGAGACTGTATTCTGATAATTTGAAAAAGAATGATGACTATGTGACAAAGTTTGTTAAGAAATGTGCTAAATGTGTGTCGGGTGTGAAGACGGCTAAAACGTCAAATCAGAAAGCATGTACTTTAAAACTATTTAAAGAGTGTTATGAATGTTCGAAATGAATACTCTTTCTCACATATATTTCAATAAAGCATTTTATTGATATAAAAAACACTGTTTTGGCATACATTCTTTTCTTTTATTAATTACGACCAAATTCCAGCCATTTCGAAGGTATCGGTGTAGACAGGTGCCATTCAGATGCTGTCGGGGTAGACAGGTGCCATTTAGAAGTAGGGGTACTGTAATCCATATCTAAAAGAGATGTTGACAATGTTGATTTTCTCCCGCGCTTTCTTTTACTCCGGCGTATTTGGGGATCTGGCTCACTCGAGGGCTCGAGGGGTCTTAGTCGCAATTGCTCACGCGCATGTGTATTTGCAATCGTGGTTAAGGGTATATTTAACTTGGAAATAGTTTTTAAGAATTCGTCCCACCCGCGAGGTATGGTTCGGGCGTGGAAGCGTCTGTTTGAAAGAGTTTTCATTCAATCAAAAATGTGCGATCCTTTAATAGTCTTATCCTGGACAACGATCTCGCCTGAACTGTTCCATCTCAAAAGGTCTGAATTATGAAGCTTCTGGAGGATAAATGTGGCGTTCTTCCGATTGCGAGCTCCGATAGTCTGTAAAATATCATCTTCAATACTATCATGAGGTTTTTCTTCCTCTTCAACTCTTATATGACCCTCATCATTTTCACCTCCTTTCTCCGCGGACTCAGTAGGTAATTTCAAAACTATTTCAGAGTCTCGGCTCGATCCTTTTTTGAGCAGGGCAAGATATTTTTCAAGTAGATTATTATAGTGTAGGTTTTTGCTGTATGCGGTTCCCGGTTGGTTAAAAACTCGTTCCATTTTCTCTTCCAATTCATGCTGTGCCTTCTCTGCAATGTTTTCTGTACCTTTCTTTGTTAAACTCTCCAGTTGTTGCGGGGAAATCATGTACATTTTATTAAATGATGCCATGATGTTGGAGCGCCTGTGTCGTGCGCAGTTATATCTCTATCTTCTATCTCCGACCGGCAAGCAGACTGGTCAAGAATGGGACAGCAGCTCCTAATAATGGGAGGAGGAAACCTCCAGTCTGCGTCAGCACCTTGCGCTTATGCTTCACTCCTGTTTTGCGGTTAGCAAAAAGCTTGATAAACTTCTTCTGTTTATTGAATTTGCTGTATTGATCAGAGTTCAGCGGGACGTTACCTTTCAGCACGTTAAGCGCTATTTCACAGAGTGCCAGTATGAGGTCGTCCGATCCCTGACATAGAAATATCCTTCTCTCCGAGGGTTTTAGAGCAAGCAAGGCTTTAAAAATGGGTAGATTTCTTTTAATTCGTTTAGACATTTTCGAATCACTTTTTTTTATACTGGTAAACTACAGGCCACTGGTTAGGCAGTATCCCGCTTCTCAGCCGGTAATGTTCTGGACAGTGAGGTCTTAGATCGACGATTAAATACGAATACGGCTCTTTTGTGGCGTCGTTAAAACTCTGCAGAAAATATTCTCTCTGCCCCGGGAACATCTGCTGTGCTAAAATTCGTATCTGTAATCTATCGCGAACAGATCTAAACAGAATTATGTAATTTGCATTCAAACTTATAGTACGGCTGTGCTTCCCTTGTTGGAATAAGTTTTGAACTAGAAAAATGACCGATAATTTTCTATGGTGTCTATACATGGTAAAAGCCTTCATTAATTCATCATGATTCACGCCGATATCCATACAGTCGTCAATCACCAACAGATTATGTTGATTTGATGGAAAAATATTTTCATCCGTCAAAGAATCAGGAATTCCTTCAATAAATTTAATCTTTACATTTTTAGCCAATTCGTCATACATAGGCTGATAAGAGGAATACGACCAGATGATTCGATCAGGGAGTCTAGACAAAGTATGTTCCATATTTTGAAGAAGCTGTTTGACAAAGAATGATTTACCACTCCCGCTTGCTCCTACAAGGAGGGCTGTGAATGGGAGTTGGAAGCGGGGGTCAAAATACACCTCTTCAGCCATGATCATCGTTCAATCTTTTGGTACACTGAATCCTTAAGTAATGTTGTACGCTTATTTATCTGTGTAGATTACTGGGTGGAAAAGATGAGAGGAGGTGAACAAAGAAGAAGAAGAAATAGGATTTATTCATATACATGTGAATACAACAGAATACACAACATTGATTTCATACTAAAGGTATAATGCATGATACATGTGAATAAAACAGAATACACAGTGCTCACTAAAGCAATATACAGTATAATAATATTTTCTCAAAAGAACTGTATAGAGAAGCCGTCAGGTCATCCCATCATAAATCTATGCAGATTTTTTGAGACAGTACACAAGTCACACGTTTTAATATCCAAACGGTAATGTTTTTCCGTCAGCGAAGAGCCGCCTCTTGTCAAAGACAATGGCAAAATTGATCACCCTCTCTTTATTAGTGAGCTCAAAAGTTTTCAGATTTCGCGTAATTTTATTGTAACGCGCAGAAATTTCACAACGTGTCTCACGGTCTTTGAGATACGGTTCTACCAATGCTGTGAGAGTGTCAAAGTTGAATTTTTTACAATTTTCATAATTTTGTGTAATCCCCTTAACACGTAAAGTCACTTTACCTCACTGTTACATATGCGTATGATTTTGGACCCGCTGCAGTCCATGATTTAATAAAGTCATCGGGGTCTAATTCAGATGTCAAATCTCCTAGATAATTCCCTAGTGGAGGGTTATATTGATCGCTAGGTCTCGACACAAACACTATTGAATCGGTATCGCAATAAAAAACCCTTTCTTGGAGTAAATCTAGCTGCTTATACAATTCAAGACGTGCATAAGCTGTTGTGAACGCCGCAATAAAAACATTCACATCGCCAGGGGGTATGATGCAGTTAGAAGTATGCCGCCATTGGACCACTGCAACAGTGTCATTAATGAACTGAAACTGTGAAATGTCATATTTGCTGGAAAAGAGGAATTCAAAAAAACGTTGAGGTTTGTTCACCAGAGTTGTTGTAAGCTGATTAGATCTTTGTGCCATCTTTCCCCATAGTGAATTTAGTAATAGTTTTGCAATTTGTCTTTTAGCTGGGTTATAGTCAATTTTCTGAGGATCAAGTTTAATACCCTGGTTCTCTTGATATTCCTTTACGTATGCATGTCGACTTTCAGCATCATCAGTCCCAGGAGGATAACCTGAGGCTTCTTGTTTCTGTTTAAGGAAGGTGTAAATGTATTTTTTAAAGAGTTTGTCAGATTTTTCTTCAAAATGCCACACTTCATAAATTTCTCCCACAACGTATCCTTTTGCCAATGCCTCCATTAGCTCAACACTTACCCACACACCGCGCAATGCCCTATCTTCATCATTGTGTTTACATTCAGTAGTCTGATTGTTCCTGAGACCACATAAACGGCATAATGTGAAAATAAGCTTCCCTTTATCGTTTCTGGTAGGAAGCACTGGGAAAAACAGTTTACGCGGCGGATAGACTTTAGCATGGATCAAGCCAAAGTAATTTTCAATTGCATCAAAATTGTTTCTGATTATTTTTGGATGTGAAAGTGGAAACGATCGACACGACATAATGTAGGGATAAAGCGAAGTGAAATCTAAATAATTGATGACCTCATCACCTGCGGCAACATGACGCATCCGGATAGCGGCTGTCCGCCCTCCGTATAAAGCTTCTCTAGGGTCTAGAGGAATTGGTTCTTGAAACCTCTCTAAGAAAGATTTAACAGCAGGGTCTGTTTTTTTCATGAAGTTCCAGTCATGCTCCCACATTGTCACCACAGAATGAACATTGTATTCAGTTTTTAAACGCTCAGTTCTTTTTAACGTGTTTGAGTATAATTCGCTAAAACAATCACCCGTGAGAGGAGATTTATCGTGAGGGTTATAGCAAAGACTGCATCCGTGGTAGTAACACCCGAAATAACTAAAGACAAGTGTCTTCCCGTTTACCACTGCATGTCCATCCACAAAATAGCGGCCGATTTTAACTTCTCCCCCATTCAACGCATGTCGAATAGAAATTCCGCGTGAGAAAGCCTCAAACTCCAACCATTGGATTGAAGCATGTGAGAAAGCTTTGAATGATGATTGGTAATTATCGGGAGACGGTATCGCGACAGATTGGGGTTCTAAGAATAAGGTTTGAAAAACATTCAATGCGGCTGAAGCAATTGTAACACTCTCAAACGGATCACACTTTGCTGTCTGTATGAATTTGTCTCGAAATTTCATTGCTCCCTCTGCGAGGATTTTAACATCATTTTTACAATAATCTACTAACTCACGATCATAGTTAAATTCCAGATCTTTTACCGTCTCATACCAATGAAAGAAACTTTCTCGCTGTTTAGGATTCATTTCATCGACCCCATACATTTCAGGCGCTGGACATCTCCCCTTATACCCAACTTTTGAATAATCTGTAAATTTGTGTGGAAAGTAACCTTTTTTGAGCTCAGTTTTACAGCCTAATGCCTTAGGGAAATCCCTGAGTGGAATGGGTATGAAGGAAAATGAATCAATAAATTTAAGGTGAAAGTCAGTGTCCACGATCAGAATTATTTTACTCCCTTGAGCCACAACAAAAGGTGATATACCTTGCTTAACATAAGTATTTAAAATTATGTGATGGTCAAAACCTTTGCCATAACGCGAAATGAATGTTGTGTTTTTGTATTCTTTTTTTCGATAATGCATGAGAAACATTAAAGCACAGTTGGAGCCTTCCCAGATCAGTTCCTCATCGTCTGACGATTGAGCTACGACGAGCACTGGAAGATGAGTACCGCTAGTTTGAGTGGTCTCAAAATCAAAAAATACCAGCTTCTTTTCATAAATCTTCTCCTCAGCCGTCACAGCTTTTACCCGCATATAGTAAACATGTTTTTCTCCTTGTTCTGCAGTAGAATTGGAGTTTTCATTGGCCGAGTCTAGTTTATTTGGATCTGGTAATGTGGTTTTACTCTGTCTGCAGATCGGGCAGAGTTTAACGATGCAACTATGGGGTTTAGGATTTTTAATAGAAATGTAGTAGATTGATTTACATTTTGGACATTTTTTATGTTTTTCACAATTGGAGACTGCTTTTTCGGCCTTTGGATGCCATTTTAACTCACGATGCCGTTCGAAACACTGGATATTCATACAGAACCTATTACAGCGCTCACAGTAAGTTTTTTGAATTAACTCTTCTTTGCAATTAGTGTTGCAGATATTACAACTCATTCCACAGTAATGTCTGTACTGCGCATGGTAGCCTGTGTGACAATGTTCGCAGAAATATTTCACTCCGAGAAACCCCTTAATATTCTTTATCCCGTAGTAGTGATTATTGTGTAAAAGGAGATAGTGTGTTGTTGGGCGCGGAGGTGTTCCTGTTTGAAATGTAGCCAAGTTTTTCCGACACTTATTCTCATTATCAATGGCGCGGTAAAATATAACGATTTTACAATCCAGCAACTGTTCAAATTGCACAACATTACTGAATGCCACATCATTATGAGTGTTCAGACCCGCCCTAATGTGAATGTCACGCCCGACGGTCAAAGCCTCTGCGTATGATAGCTCAGGGTTTTTCAGCATGGCTAAATTTACAGCAAAACATGTGTGATCAGGATTTAAAAGTACATATAAATGTTTAGCTTTTTTTTAAAATAATTTCAGCCTCGAAGCACGATTCTATTCTCCGTTTACCACTCCCCCTTGGCGCTCTTATGAGATTAACAATTAGCTCCAAGGATCCATCTGTGAACACGGACATATTGCTCTGCACTAATCTATCTAAAAGATCTTGAAATTCAGAGAGTGTGCCGACTCCATAGCGTACAATTGCGCTAACATCATCTTGCAGACGATCAGCACGTAAATTAACTTGGATAAGGTCATTTGGCTCTGCTTGAAGTCTTTGTATAACTTCTGAAATCCGCCCCTGTACCCCTTCAGTCACATTCACATAAAAATCATGAAAATTAGGAGTAGCAGATGGCGGTGGAAAGCGAAGGAAAGTGCGAATCTCAACGTTGTTAAACAGCTCTCGCTGTGTAACTTTATCACCACGCGCAGCGGCAGGAGTACTATTCAACCGATTACTGCTGACACCATCATCTAGAGAGGTGGACGCCTGCGCGTCAGTTTCCCTCTGTCCATTCTCTTCACCCTCAGCATTCCCCCCCTCATTTTCTCTCCCCCCAGCTTCACCGGCCCCTTCCTGAAGAATGCGCTCTGTAGCCAATGCAGATTCAACACAGAGATTGTCATTAGGACTCCACGGTTCATTCATTTGCGTATATTCATCTCTCTCAAAGCTGTTGAGTGCTTCGCAACATAAGTTGTCTGCAAGACTCCAAGCAATGTCTGACGCTACATCATCTTGCACTAATGACACGTGTGAAGGATATCTATAAGATTGTAAAATGTTCTGTAGTTCGTCTTCCCGAGGGAGAAAAACCGTTTGAGGCTGATGCAGTGGACGCGGTGTAGGCGAGCCAGGTGAGAGATGAGACAGATTGTCACTTTCATTTACTCTTTCAACATTAAACTCTGAGATCAATTGGAGGAGGTGTTGTGGGATTTCTACTAGGTTGTCACTTTCAGATTGATCCATTGTTTTTTTATTTTGTTATATCGGTTATTGATATCAGAAAATGGTGTTTTAGAGAAGTGGCGGCAATCTTGGTAGGTGTGATCTTTGCCCGCGTACGATAGCACGACTAGTAGTACTCACACCAAGGCTACGTGTTTGTGCGCGATTAATATTATGTCTAAGACGTTGATAAATTCGCGCAAGCATCTGTTCCTTTAACTGAAATGCATCATACATATATCTCTCAAATGCTTCTTCAATAACAGGCACTACACGGCTGAAGTAAACTGATTCAATGTCTTCAAGGCAATGCATTATGTCGGGGGTAGGGCTACGTCTGCTGTGCCCTGTCATATCTTCATAGTCATTCTCTTGATTATGGAAATAATTTCTCACTTCCATATCAGCATCTGTCTCACCGCCGTCATCTTCATCACCGTCTTCTGCAGAGGCGTGCCATCCTTCTCCCTCTTGCGGGTCAACAGTCGATGCAACGCCAGCACCTCCTTGGTCTCTTTCAGACTCGTTCAATCTTGACGGGGGAACTACCGCAATTCCTGGAACACAAAACATTCTGTTAATCAACCGTATTAAATTCACACAATTTACTGACTGATGAAAAATAGATGTGGGAACTTACGAGATGGCGAGACTGTATGCGGAGTCCAGAGATGGCTGCATGTGTGAGATGGTCTGGCAGTTGGAGATGATGCAGCGGTGGTCAGGTCAATGATGATTTGATCTAAAAATGGACAGGAATAATATTATACCCATTTCAAAGAGACTGTAAAGAGAGTTATTTTAAAATATAATAAGAGAAAGAGGATCTATGCACTGTCCAAGCCTCACTGTCTCCCTCTGTTAGCCCTGATCTATAATACAGAGAAAATAACTTATTCCTTACATTATTCAATATTCAATATTACAAAAAATATAAATTATCATTAAAAAAATTAACATACATACATACAGTTGCTCCCCATGATGAGAAAGTCAGGCTCCCTGGGTCACTGTTCCTTCGTTGTTGAACTGGACGTGCTTCTTCCTTTGCAGCTACTCACTTTTATACCATCCATAGGAAGGGCTTACCCCATCCAATAAGGTCCCACGCGACCCTGCGTACAATACCCTAACTCTTATGTCATTGACCCCCCTGACTTCAGGAAGTCACGACTTCACATCACGGTAACTCTTATGTCAATGACCGCATCGACAGGTCAGGAGGAAGTCACATGTAGATTGCCACTATCCCCTACACACAGATTTCCCGTATACATCCTCATCCATCTTCCAATATATACAATAACACCCCTGTTTCTTATTTTCACACATCATTATCTCTCTGGAAAGAGAATAACTACGTCATCCAGGTCATAGGTTATTCTCTCATATCAATCACGGTAACTCTTATGTCAATGACCCCGTCGACTTCAGGAAGTCATGGGATGTATTGGCCCCTTTGTTGAATTCGCGCCTTTGCCTCTCACAATGACCGGAAGGGAGGGGGGCGGGACATCGATGAGGTAATTTTTTTGTATTATTTTTAAGGATTAAATTTATGTGACGTCATCACATCTTGACAGTTAGTTCCTTCTATATTCTCTCTAGTGTGTTCCATCCAGGCAAAGAAGTAATTCACAATACTTACCACATCAGCCACAACCATTGATGTTGTATTGACTAAAGAAGTCTAAGGGATTCATGTCAGGCCATTTGGCATTCTTCCTTTCCTTTTCGCCCCATCAGCCCACTCAGAAATAATCTGCATCAACAGCATCATTCCTAGTCTCCATGTGTAACAGTAGCCACTAGGTACAGTGCTGTGCAGTGAGTAAACCTCACACCCTCACACATTAAGAAAAGTGCTGACATAGACACTACTGCTCATTAGTTTTAGTACACTTACTCCAGTGCAGGACTGAGTTTGTCTACATTTGTCACATTGTTTTCAGCAACAACATTCACTAGCTGGGAAACCTCTCAAAAGCTTCACAAGAAACCATCCTAACCTGCCTGATGCCACACACTCTCTCTGCCAACCAAGCCAGTTGATGTCTAAAGGCATATCACATATCACACTTAGTAGCAACTGTCAAATCGATCTGCAATTTTATCATCCATGCTCATTCTGTTAAAAAAAGTAAATCTCTTTCCTTCAAACACCCAGACAGACTTAGTAGGAGTGAACATTGTCAATCTTGTCACTTGCAGCTATTATCTTTCTACCTCCTGTTCTCATATTATAGTCCTGATCAAAGGATTCCAAAAACAGAAACCTGCTCTGACAGCTAGATGCTTGTCACTCACTTCCAACCTTCTCAGCATATGCATCTGTTCTCTATAGTTCAGGCTACATATCCCCCATGGTTGACTTAAAGTAGCTGTATGTAACAAATATATTCCAAGTAATCATAAAATTGCCCTAAATATCACCAGACATTAAGGAGTCATGTTCATTTCAAACACTGATATCACTGACAGTAGTAGTCCAGCCAGAATATTCACATTTGAAAAGCTCAGTTGCAGCCCTCAAGTAATGTTTATGTTGTCATTCTGTGTTTGGCCTGATGCTCCACCCACCACCTAGCTACCAATCACCAAGTCAGTACTGATGCTCCACCCACCACCTAGCTACCAATCACCAAGTCAGTACTGATGATCCACCCACCACCTAGCTACCAATCACCAAGTCAGTACTGATGCTCCACCCACCACCTAGCTACCAATCACCAAGTCAGCATTTCAGCATCCAGGTTGCCAGTTGCCACTGAGCTGCAGCTAGGAACACTGCAGATAATGTCTGATGTTACAAAACCAAAAAAACCTCATTATGACTCAAATACGTTGTGACAATGTGAGAAACAAAACCAGGGTATGTATAGGAGATGCCTTTGAAACATGGAGACGGTTACAGCGTCATACAGCACTCAGCTGCACCCGCTGATACAGAGGAGGATATGCAGGATCACGTCCAACAACTGGCAACCCGTGTGAAGTAGACTTTGACAGGGAGGGGGCGAGGAGTAACAGCTCTCTCCAGTGTTTTGAACGTGGGCCACAGTACCATTTCTAAACGCTTGGTGTCAGAGTTACATACTTCAACTTTAACTCTTGAATCCATAGGGCCGTTTCCACTGCTGGAACTTTGGGGTAATTTCATGTGACCATTAGCGCATGTCTCCATAGCAGGAACCACCCCTTAAGTACGATCTCCTGGAACTTTTACCAGGGCTAAACCAGTCCTTGCCTCGGTGTATGTACTTCATGCAGCCCCGAAAAATTCCTAGGTGGGGCTTGAGGTTGACTCTGTGCTGACTGGGTATACTCAAAGTATGTTCTTCATTTATTCATTGTCCATACCACGTATCCTTTAGAAGGTCTTGTCATTGGGTGAGAGGTGGGGTACAACCTGGACAGGTCACCAATCCACAGAGCTGGTGACTCGGACTTGCGACTCGACTTAAGTCGCACTACACATTGACTTCAGACTCGACTCGGACTCGACCTCAAAAGACTTCAGACTTGACTCGGACTCGAGGCTGGAGACTCGCAAATGACCATTATTTTCATGTTATCATTTATATTCTCATTATTTATTATCTGTCATTCGTCTTCTCTGTTTGCATTTGGGAAGTGATCTCTGGCTGTGACTGAGGATGACCGTAAACACCAACATCACGCACGCGCCGTGTGTACGCGCGCATTTCAAGCAGAGCCCGTCTACTACTATATACTGTATTAGAAACTCTCTGACTTCAAGACAATGGCGAGTGAAAGAAGCCCAACAGGAGTCCCTTGGATCGTTACATTTTCATTTTTAAGTTAGTAAGTCGAGTACAACTCATAATTTACTTGCACCATTGTGGGTGTGTTTTTTCATTTATTGTTAAAATGCAAAATATTGTAACGTCCCAGCAGGACGTATAAGCAACAGACGGTTTTATTGCTCAAGCTTGTTTATTAATAAACAGAACTGGTCACTGTAGGCCGTGACCACGCCAACAAAACAGTACAAAACCGATCTCTGTACCTTCTTCAGCTCCCACTTGCAGCCACTCTCAGGCACCCACACACTCTCTCAAGCACGTGCACACACCCCCTCCTCTCATGCTCGCACTCCGCCCCCCTACCTGCTCGTACACTTCTCACATGTAATCAACACATTAACATCACCCCAACTAACAGTAACAGGTCGTTACAATATTGTGTGCTGCGTGCCTGTTATCAAAATACATTGTTGCTGTGATATATTTCTTTTATTGTATTTTACAGCATTGTTAAAAAAAAAACTCTTGTTAAAGAAAAATACAGTTATGAAATTGAAACAATCCTTTGTATTTTTTCCACATCACATAGCTGTAGAGTCTAGTGAAACAATCATCAATACTGTCTTATATAGAGGATTTTACAGAGCTTATAGAATTTGAATTTGATTTAGTGTTTGCGAGAGACTTGAAACTTGACTTGGACTCTTAACCAGAGACTTGAGACTTGACTTGGACTTGCAAAAAATGACTTGTGAACACCTCTGCCAATCCATCACAGGGCAAACATAGAGTAGACAGACAACCATTCACACTTACAGGCAATTTGAGTATCCAAAGAGAACCCACACAGGCACGGGGGAGGACATGCTAAGTCCACACAAAGAACCCCAGCCAGCCAATGGGTTTGAACCACTGTTACCACAACAGTACTAATCACTGCACCACTGCCACCCATCCATGTTCTTGCTGGCTCTAATTCTTCACGAGGTGCTCTGAATTTGCCCTCATCTGCCCGAAATCCTTCATCCCAGTCTACTCAATGTTGAGCTGGGAGCTACATGTCCTATCTGCATTTTGACTCCTGTCTAAGCCTGTGTACCAATGTACCATTGACCAAATACATCAGTTCCAGGTGTGCCACCAAGGCATCGCCTCAGCACCCACCCTTCCACCCCAAAACAGGAAGAATGGCCACTCAATTCTGGATCCACAAGCTGTTTCACAAAATCCTTTGGCATATCTTCAGAACACTCTTCTAGCCATTCCTTCCACAGCATCCAGACTGAGTATCTCAGATCAAAGCATTGGTGTCTCAGGCATCATGCTCCTATATCCTCAACAGTCTTAACGAGCTCTGTCCAGCTCACATTCAACTCGGCTCAATTTAAATTGGACTTTTCTGGGGGCCTGTGGTCTTATGTTGCATTAAATGTTTTCTGTGAGCATGCAAATGTTGCTTTGACACTTTCCCATTATTTTCAGTAAGTAGACTATAGTATATTCTCTGTGTTGAAGAAAAAATGGACCAGATTTTAAAAATGTTCATATAATTACTTGTGAATCAAGGCTGACTCACCAATTCTACCCTAATCTATTCACTGTGTATAATATAAATTTGAATTTGAGAGACACCATTTTGCCAAAATATTGTGGCAATTTTAGATGGGTGGTATTGAAGTCACACTCATTTGACTTTGACAGAAAATACATGTCATGTGTACAGTGTGAGGTGGCTAAATCCTGCCGGGATTATTTATAAACTCATATATATTCATGTTGCCTGGTAACATATTCATTTGTTTGAACTCAACCATTCATTCCAACTGATCCCAGTTTGTGTGTGTGTGTGGTGTTTTACTATAATCTATATATGGTTTCATCACATCACGTTAAAGGTTGTATCGCATAGAAACATACATACATTAAATGTGCCTTTAATTTACTTTCTTAGTTTTTGCTTGTGTGTTAAACAAAGAGGCCATTTACCAAACACAACCCTGTCTTGCCATCAGTTATAATCTCCCCTCAGCAGTCCTATTATTGAGACATTTATTTATTTAACTGTTTCCTTAAATTGTATTGAATTATATTTTAACAATTAGGTAATTTACTATTTGCAGACTTAATTAAGATGAATTCTTCTGAACCTGTTTAAACCTTGTGTCTCTGATTCGCATTAACATAAGTTATCCTTATTATTAATATACATTAATACAATGTGTTATTTACAACATATTCATGAAACTACACTTTATTTTTCTTGTTTCTGGCAACAATTCACTATCCAAAGCCTCCATAGGGCCTCCATAAGGTTGTATGTGATATTTGGAAGTATATACTTTTCATAGAAATGAATGGGAAGGATTGGCATATCACCTGCATGCAAAATTGGACTTTGGCGTATGTACTGTGCACAATTTTAAAAGTGTAAAGTCGTGTTGTTTGTATGCAGTTCAATTGTGTTATGGCTGGTATGTGGTCCTGTGTCTGGGTCAGGAAATGAGATATTTAAAAAAATAGCCTGCAGGCATATCCTCTGTCTCTGAGCAGGATCCATCATAATGACCTGCAAGAGAATTCATTACTATCACCAAAATTACTGATGCAATATTTCTTTTTCTTTTTCTTCTTATTGCTTATATATTTTACATACTCTATTGCTAAAAAAACTGGCCTACCTTTCTCAAAAGCTGCTCATATATTTGACTCCCAGCATAATCATGCAAAGACACAGACCATTTTGCTTCAGACAGGAAGCATTTCAGATCATCAAACTGTAAATGAGTGAAGGAAGGTTGAGTAGGTGTGAAAAACACGCCAAATGTCTTTTACCCTGAAATTTGATGACTTTGCCTAAAGTTGCCCGAAAATGAAAATATATTGAAATATTATACTTTTGTATAGATGCTACACATTTGTATCCATTGAGGCTGTTCTGGGTCAAATGATCTCTGTATCTATTGCCATGTGTTTTAGTGAAATGAATAGTTAATAGTTTTAATAAGATAGTAGTTTTTATGATGTAGCAGTGAAGACTGATGGTTCTAATGCTTATACAATAAACCCCACACTTCCATAAAGTTATAAAATACATTTCCATCATTATTGCTATGTTATATTTTCATGTCTTAGGTCAAATAGGACATGATATTGTGTGATAGATGTTTATGGTGTAAAAGCTAAAAAATACACTCTCTCTGCTCTCTGAAACATGAATCAAGGTTTAATCACATTTACTGATCAGTCAGATCAACTATTGATGCTTTCTAAACACATCTGTGCTTTAAAATTTGGTATAGACACTTTTAATGAAGGGGTTCTTAGAACATACTATGAGAGTCGAGAATATGAACAGTATGTAAGGGTTAAGGTGTGTACCTGTACCTGTTCACAAAGCCCCCCTCATTAGGGCCAGATGGAGTCCTGTCTTGATTTGAGTGCACTCTACTGCCCCAGTAAATGGTAAATGGACTGTACTTACATAGCACTTTTCTAGCCATTATGACCACTCAAAGCACATTTACACTCTCATTCACACATTCACACACATTCATACACTACCACGCAGGGTGATGGTCTGTATTTTAAGGTGGTCAGGAAACATGATTAAAATGTTCATGACTGACAGCCTCTCTACATCACCAGCAGTGTACAAGAATGTACCAAATGCAAATAATTGCCATGCATAGCATGAGGTCTGTACTAGTCACAGCATTACTGCAACATGTTATTGCATATTTATGGCTCAAGTAAATTGTTGAGAGAAATGATTCTGTCACGGTTGAAACTGGGATCGTGTGTGCTCTCTGCTAAATGCTCTTCTGACAATGATTGTATTGTTATTGAAAGGTAACTCTATTAACTGAGGATTGGCCATGGTTGAAATGAGTTTCTTTGTTGTTTTTTTAAAGGCACAGTGAACTGAACTTGTGACCATGTCAGAGTGCAAAGTAAATCCCCACTGCCCCAGTGAGCCAGGGGTCACAATATAATAACATGTATAATTATAAAATAAATATTTTAAAAATCTTTTGCATATGAAGTAGTTGTATAATATATATTTAGGTCATATAGCTCACAGGGAATTCATCATGGTGATATGGTACAAAATGTACAAAATAGTTAAAATATGCAGATAGAGAAAAAAACGTCTACCACCAAAAGACTCATATAGAATATAAATATGAATAAAAATGCAGACTACAATAATAATTAAAGATGCAAGCAGCGGTGAACGGGCCCTCGCCCCCTCATGCATGTCGGTTTACAGATACAATAGGGCTTCACTGGTCAGCGCTCATGGCGTAATTATATGTTACCAAAGCATGTTATAATCACTTTCAGAAACGTGATAGCCACACAGAGCTTTGTAGGAATCAGCCAGGAAGAAGTAGCGGTTGATGGTGATGATGAAACAGGTCTTCCCGACTGTATTAAACAGTCATTGACAGGAAGAATCCATCAACATTACCGATGAGAGAGCGAGCCCATTGTGTACCTCTCAGTTTCAGCATCATGTAAGAGAGAACCCAGAGAACATCCTGCAGCTTTAGGGTGAGCCTGGTGTATCCTGCCCTGGCCACAGCCTCAGCATCACGATCTGCAGTCAGTCAGTCAGGAAAAGCTTCAGGCAGCAGCAGTGAGATAGTTTCCACGCCTGATTAATCATCTCTACAAATGGTTAGGTTATAGTCTGCTGAGTTAGCCTGCTCAGCACTGCTGTAGTAGGTTGTGGTGAGACTGGGATAACCTAGTTTATGTTTATTTAGCAATGCTACAGGTTATTTACTTCTGAAGGCTGCAGCAATTTTGGTTAGTGAAAAATGGCTCACGTTAGTTTATATAGTTAGATTTGTCCAACGCTTACATATTGATTTGGTGTATGTCCTCTAATAAAGCTGGAAGTTGTTCAATACTTGACATTTTGCAAATTAGACAGAATTTTATATGTCAGATATCTGGTAATTTCTCAGTGGATGGATGTTGATGACAGCTAGTTTGTAACGGATTCAAATGAATGTCTGAGTCTCACCACTGCTGAGTGTAAGCCAAGTGTCAGTGCTGATGTTCTATTTGTTGTCTGTAACTGTTTGGATGTAGGTATCTTTAGTTTATGAAATACTTTCATTCATCACACAGCAGCAGACAGTGTGAGAAGTGATGTGGTAATTTTATGCATGTGGCACCACTAATTACCATTCATTATTTAAACCTGACCTCCATCAGAACTGTTGGGGCACTTTTATTACGATACAATATGACAAGACACGACACGATACAACACGATCCCCCGCGATACGACATGAAGCGATATGATGCGATGTGATGCGATGCGATACGATACGAGACGATACGAAGAGATATGATATGATATGATATGATATGATATGACACAATACGATACGATATACTTTATTGTCCCTCTGGGAAATTTGTCTTGGACTCAAGCTGATACATAAATAAATGACCTCCAACACAAAAAAACAAACAAAAACAACACATAGAACATCCACATATTGCACACACCACACATTGCATGTACCACCACAGAGTATATTGCACATATGACATATTGCACATACACATATCATCATATCAACAGTACATATAATATTTGTCCTGCTTTCATGTTTTCAAACACATACTTATATCATCCAACATGTTACAGTGACACACAACACTGAGTTTGGCTCTAAAACCTTCATGTCTTTGTAACAGTAGAGGCTATGGGAAGCTCCAGGTTATGGGTTGTTAAGTCACAGCCAGACTTCATCTATAAACACATGTAAATGAAGATCATTGACATGCGTAAACAGAGATCTCAGATTTAGCCACATGAGTGTGGACCGTGTTTGTTCTCCAGGCTCTACTCTCTGCTTTCTCCCTCCTTCAGATCCTTGCTGCTCTGATGAGCTTCCAGATGCCGTGGGGAAAGAGGCTGACACTAAGCCTTCCTCACGCCAGTCTAACAGCGGTCGGTCTTTGATAAGCATGAAAGCGCTAAATAGGCTTCCAACTTGAGCACTACAAGCTCTCACAGTTGAGTAAGAGGACACATGCTGACAGGAATGAGGATAGTAAGAGTTTTTATTATGATGTAAGTTCTGATGAAATATCAGAAGTTTACATCAGGGGGAATGTGAAACCTGTAATACATACAGTCCCACAGTGAATGTGAATGAAATGCTCATTAGGTTTTCTCACAGAATGAAGTTTCAGTCCAAATGCTGCTCAAATATTGGTTGCTTAAATGACCTCTTAACTTCATCAGACAATGGACTTCTCTCTGCCCTTGTCCTGTTAGACCTTAGTGCTGCCTTCAACACCATTGATAATACTGTTACAGAGACTTGAACATTTATCAGATAGATTTCAGTTTGTAAATGTTCATGATAAATCCTCCATGCAAACAAAAGTTAGACATGGTGTTCCTCAAGGTTCAGTGCTTGGACCAATACTATTGAATCAAACCTGTTAACCAAACTACAAACATGCCTTAACGACATAAAGGCCTGGATGACCTGCAACTTCCTGTTATTAAACTCTTAATTATTGTGCTTGGCCCTAAACACCTTAGAAACACATTATCTGATGACATAACTACTCTGGATGGCATTACTCTGGCCTCCAGCACCACTGTAAGGAACCTAACAGTACAGACATTGCTACTAAATATTTCAAAGCTATCCAGTTTGTAATTTAGGCTCATGCAAAAATATGAAGAGGAAAACTAATGAAACACAGTCTCTTAGTAAATTATCTACTTCTTTACATTTTGCCGAATTGCTACTCAGTGACAGTTTCAGAAGCTGTTAAGCATGAATGAATGGGATGAGTCATCTTGGACACTGTGAACAGAAACAAAGTTGTAACCATGATCCATACACCTCATTAAAAACACACTTTAATCCTGTATGCAGTAGACATATATTTGATCACACAGTGCTATTAAAGTCCACATGACAAGTCTGAGTTGATATTTTTAAGCTAGCCAATTAGGCAAATATTACAATGCATGCAATCAGTTGTCATGACTTCTCTTTTAAAGAAAATACCAAAGGTGCTGCATCACCACTCTCTACTGGACTATCATTGATAACCACAGGCTGATTCATACATATTCTCAATTTTGGCACAGACTATCTTAGCAATGCACTGTACCATCATATCCATGGAATCAGAGGAGAATGGATTAGAGACATCGAGACATTAACCTCTTAACACACGCTGTTCCGTCTACGGGACGGGACGGATGTTAGGAGGTAGCTACAAGTTCTTCTGAATGTTTTAAACACCAACCCTTAAACATATATATTCATGCCGTACATTGTTAGAAAGCTTAGATTGTCCTGATTCATTCAAGACCACTCACGCTATAATGCTACATACCTTCAAAGTCTTCCCTTTATCCACAACGATCATCTTATGACTCAGGACTTTCTGTACAGCTCACCAAATATCCATTCTTGTGAAATATGAAATCCGTTTCCATAAAACCGGAATACTTTTCTCAATATGTCAACATGTATTTAGTCCAACACGTAACGTAATAACACAAATAACAAACCATATACGGTCCGTTTACGTCATTTCCTGACCTGCGCGTCCATCTCAGAGTACACGTGACTAGATGTTTACGACCGTGAGCCTCTCCTGCTTCTGACGACACCACACACAGGCCAATCTGTGTTTAGGATTAGGCAGTACATGTCTCCAAAGCCAATGAGGACATGTGACCGACAACAATGACGACATGGCTTTGATTGACAGCTGTTCCAGCCTATGGAAATATTCGGTGAAATGAAGTTGATAGCCTTTTAGCCAATAGTCAGAGGTTTCCAACGGTGTATGACACTAAGCTATCAGTTTGGCTGTCCATAAACAAACTCCAAGCGTAACCGGCGTGCGCCCTGTGCGTAAAAGAGTTGAACCATATATCATTACGCACTCGGCATTTTGGTACACGGTTGGTTCTTCTTCGACTTGACATATGACTTATACCAAAATAAACAGATAGATAGATAGATAGATATGGCCAAACAAAAAAATATGATTATATGTAATAATAATAATAATATTAATAATAATAATAATATGGCGTCAGCTTTCATTAGAGACCAAGATTTTGATTGTAGGCAAAGGGGATGTGAAGTTATAGGTGTTTGATTGTGGTTATACAGCTTTGGTAACCAAGTGTCCATTTGGAGTCTCCAAAAAGGACCTGAGGAAAATGCATGGACATACCTGTTGAAAAATAATTCTGAAAAATTCATCTTTTGGTCTTTTGACTCCACATTTGGACTGCATGAAGCCAAGACATGTGGCTGTGGCCTCATTGTGTCTATATCCTGCTGAGAGGTCCCTGAATGTCTGTACACATGTCATTGTAAAGGCAAACCTATGGGCGAGTAAACAACCCCATCATTGTAACCTCTGCCACTCTTTGTCAGTAAGTCACAGAATCACAACTTGGTCTTGCTCACAACTTGGGCATGTCGTTTAGGCTAACAGCATAAAAAATAGGGGCGTGTATTAAGTGGTTAAGGCCCTTGAACTTGCAGAAAAGTATTTTGAACATCATTTTTTTCTAAATGATGTGCTGATAGGCCAAAACTAATATTCTGTTGCACTGTGATTCAAACTGGTGATTAGCTGGCATATGTTTTAATTATCAGACAGGAAGTAGGTTGGACTTTTTGTGTCTGTAGCGTGGCTTTTACTTTACTCTGGTGACTCTGCAGTCTCTAATTGGAATGACGTTGCACATTGTCAAGACACAATTACACATACCAGATATACTGCTTACATTTTGTGCAACCAGCAGCATACTACTACAAAACAACCACAGAAACCTAATCAAACTAATCTTACATGATTTATTATTCTGTACAGTTTTCAGTGTAAATCCACAGGGAGTACTGGAGACTAAGACGGTGAAAAACAATACCATGAAAAATTCAAGATTAAAACTTCTTTCTTGGCTAATAACTCCCTCAGGTCTGTCCGTCCAAAGCAATCCTCAACTCCACACATCATCCTGCAGGAATCTGGCCTATGTGTGGCATGAAGCTCCTCAGTTTTAATTACAACACAAGTAGATGTGTGATTGTGATAGAGATTGTTCAGGTTCAATTTTACAATAGTGTTCCTTTAAATCCTTGGATCATTACCAGGATCACATTTATGTCACAATATGAAGATTTTATGGTCTACTCTCATTTATATGTGTCACCGTACAGGTATCTGCACATGGTACATGGTTATTGTATGGATCATTATGATGTCAAGTAAAATCACCAACTATTAGCACTGAAACCCCCCCCCCCACACACACACACACACACACAAGAGAAAGAGGAGGACAGCAGGATAAAAGACTCATTTAAGAGAAAGACGCAACAACATTCATAAAATTCATTTTGTTTTTGTTATGTTTTTGTTGTACACATTTTTCGGACTCAATCATGTTACTATGGTAACTCAATTCAGAAGACTGACATGCACTCAACAACCTGATTTCTGTTAAACCTGCATATACAGTACATGTAGTTCCATTCCTCCCTTACTCCTGTCATATACAGCATTGCTCAGTGAGTCAACTTTTCATCTGTGAGCTCAGTTATGCTTGTAGAAGCTAGAAGCCATTCAGTGTCAGTGTCAGTAAGACCTTCATAAAAAAGATTGCACTACAAGGATGCAGAGGATCTTTGATATGTTCCACATTGCTGCCACAGCAGTACAGACTCCAGCTGAAGTCATTAATACAAATGAGAATATAAAAACAAATACAAACCCAGTTATTTATATACTGTAAATGGAAAGAAATCATTCTACTACAGGCTTACTCTAATTCAACAAACAAACAATTAGGGACAACTGGCTTCTTGTTGACTACAGGTTACTGCCATGTCCACACATGACAGGCATATTCATAGTTTCTGTGTTTACATAAGGAAGAAGGGGTGGATGCAATTTTAAGAAAGTCTAAGCAGGTAAAATAACTTTTTGTCAAACATTTCTGGAGGGGAAAATTAATATAATGGAAAACAGCATTAAATAAATACAAATATTCAACATGATTTTATTAAGGAAAATGATTATCCTTTAGGAAATAAAGTTCAATTGGATTTAAATAAATGGACAGGTTATCCCCACTTGGAAAAAAAGTACTGCAGAAACATGTTTTTCACCTTGGTTTATTTTTATATATTAATTTGTTCTGTTACTGTTACTGTTTGTTGTTTGCATTCATCATTTTGTAAACAAAGAAATATATCTCAAGGTTTATATGAAGGGGGAAACTGAATTGTACACTCACAAAACCTGTTTATCTCCAGACAATATCCACTACACTGTAAGAAAAGATACACCATATCTACTCAATAAAAATGAGATTACAAAAAAAAAACAGATTACAAGCAATATTATGAATTCAATTTCACCATGTTTAATATTGAGTAAATATTAATTAAATGAGACCCTTAATAGTTAATCATTTAATATGAGTAGATTCGAATAGGAAAACATCAAGGAATTAATTAAAACCTAAACAAAAATATTGAGTTGATTTGAAAAATATAAACTTCAAAATGTGTAAATAGTACTAATAAAAATTAATTTAATGCTACATATCAATGATAATTATCACCTACATTAAATCAGTGCATTAATTTGAATTTAATCAATACAATGAATTTAATCTAAATATTTTTCTTTCTTAGGAATAACTAGTATATGACCCAAAAAGTACAGAACTCAAAATACTGTCACATTGAATGTGAACGCTAATCAAATATGAAGCAATATTCTGTTACTGCGTTTCCCATTTCTTGCCTAAAACGTCTTCAGACACTGTTAATACACTGACTTCACATGCGTTTTAGATAACTAACCTTCACATTTGCAAGTTGCAACAAAACAGCAAAACTACAGGAAGGTTACATTACCTGCCCGGGAAGACGAGCTCCACACAGGAAGTAAAAGCAACATAAGTGAGGCAAGTGCAGTAATACAATAACCCCCAATATTTCACTTTTGGAAAGGTGTCTAACCTTAACATTAAA